>NW_022589711.1:75833595-75840138 GCF_004348235.1 Phoca vitulina | reverse complement strand
CACTCTGGTGGCGAAGTGGGGGGTGGAACCCTCGTGGGACAGTGTGGTCTCAGGACCCTCGGGGTCACAGAAAGACCGGGGGTGCCTGAGTGCGGCAGAGCTCCCAGGTATCGGAGCGGGGAAGCCGGCTGCAGAGACGGAGCCCAGGCGCGGGCTCGCAGCTCGGGGTTGCTATAAACCGTGATCCGCGGCACAGTCGGGCCACTGCTCCTCCAGCAGGGACCCAACAAGCGGCAGATCCGGGGAGACTCACCTTCTTCCCCCGGGAGGAGAGGTGTGGGAGCGCACCGCGGGGACCTGCTGGGTTTGGAGACTCCACCTGGGGTCGGATGCCAGATAGAAAGGCGCGGTCACAGGCCGGGTGAGCGTGGAGTGCGGCCGGAGACTGGGGAGACGGGAGTGACTGACTGCTTTTCTCTGGGGGCTCGCTGAGGAGCGGGACCCCGAGTTCTCGGCTCCGCCGGGGCGGAGACTGGGAGGCCACCATTTTCACTCTCCGCCTCCAAAGCTGTACGGAAAGCTTGCAGGGAACAAAAGCTCCGGAGAGCAAACCCGAGCAGATTACTTAGCCTGGACCGGCAAGGGCGGGGCAATTTTGCCTCCGGCAAAGACATTTGGGAACCACGGCAACAGGCCCCTCCCCCAGAAGATCAGCGAGAACAGCCAGCCAAGACCAGGTTTACCGATCAATGAGAACGGCAGAACTCCAGCGCTAGGGGAATACTGCACATAGAATTCATGGCTTTTTTACCATGATTCTTTAGTCTTTCAAAGTTAATTATTTTTTTTAACTGTCTTTTTTTCTTTTTTCTTTTTTCTTTTTTTTTGAATTTTTCTTTTTCCCTTTTTCAACCAACATCTTATCAATCCCTTTTTAAAAAAAAAAACATTTTTATTTTTCATTTTTAAAGTCATATTCTATCCCTTCATAGTAGTTACCCGTATTTTTGGCATATATATATAAGTTGTTCTCTCTTTAAAATCTTGAGATAGTTTCTTCTAACAGATCAAAATATACTCTAAATCTCTAGTGTATGGTTTTTTTCTACTCCTCTGCCTGTCACATTCTCTCCCTTTTTTCTTTCTTTCTTTCTTTTTTTTTTTTAATCCTCTTCTTTCTTTTTTCAAACAACTTATCAAATCCTTTTATAAATTTTTTATAATTTCCATCTTTACAGTCATATTCCATCCCTTCATCATATCAACCCTTATTTTTGTACATATATAAGTTTTTCTTTCTTTAAAATTTTGGGAGGGACTTTCTTTTAACGGACCAAAATACACCCAAAATCTAGTGTGTGGCACTAATCTATAATCCAGCCTGATCATATTTGATCACATTCTGTTTTTGTTTTGTTTTGTTTTGTCCTGCTTTTGTTTGTTTTTATCTTTATCTTTTTCTTTTTTCTTTTTTTCTTTCCTTTTCTTTTTTCTCTCTTTCCCTTTCTTTTCCCACTGCTTCAGGTCTTTTCTGATTTGTTTAGAGTATATTTTCTGGGGACGTTGTTACCCTGCTAGCATTTTGTTCTCTCATTAATCTATTCTCCTCTGCACAAAATGACAAGACGGAAAAAATCACCTCAACAAAAAGAACAAGAGGTAGTACCGACTGCCAGGGACCTACTCAATACAGACATTAGTACGATGTCAGATCTAGAGTTCAGAATCATCACTTTAAAGATACTAGCTGGGCTTGAAAAAAACATGGAAGTTATTAGAGAAACCCTTTCTGGAGAAGTAAAAGAACTAAAATCTAACCAAGTAGAAATCAAAAAGGCTATCAATGAGGTGCAATCAAATATGGGGGCGCTAACTGCTAGGATAAATGAGGCAGAAGAAAGAATCAGTGAGATAGAAGACCAAATGATGGAAAATAAAGAAGCTGAGAAAAAGAGAGATAAACAACTACTGGATCACGAGGGCAGAATTCGAGAGATAAACGATACCATAAGACGAAACAACATTAGAATAATTGGGATCCCAGAAGAAGAAGAAAGAGAGAGAGGGGCAGAAGGTATAATGGAGCAAATTATAGCAGAGAACTTCCCTAATTTGTGGAAGGAAACAGGCATCAAAATCCAGGAAGCACAGAGAACCCCTCTCAAAATCAATAAAAATAGGTCAACACCCCGACATCTAATAGTAAAACTTACGAGTCTCAGAGACAAAGAGAAAATCCTGAAAGCAGCTCGGGAGAAGAGATATGTAACCTACAATGGTAGAAACATTAGATTGGCAACAGACTTATCCACAGAGACCTGGCAGGCCAGAAAGGACTGGCAGGACATATTCAGAGCACTAAATGAGAAAAATATGCAGCCAAGAATACTATATCCAGCTAGGCTGTCATTGAAAATTGAAGGAGAGATAAAAAGCTTCCAGGACAAACAAAAACTAAAGGAATTTGCAAACACGAAACCAGCCCTACAACAAATATTAAAAGGGGTCCTCTAAGCAAAGAGAGAGCCTAGAAGCAACATAGACCAGAAAGGAACACAAACAATATACAGTAACAGTCACTTTACAGGCAATACAATGGCACTGAATTCCTATCTTTCAATAGTTACCCTGAATGTAAATGGGCTAAATGCCCCAATCAAAAGACACAGGCTATCAGATTGGATTAAAAAACAAGACCCATCGATATGCTGTCTGCAAGAGACTCATTTTAGACCCAAAGACACCCCCAGATTGAAAGTGAGGGGTGGAAAACCATTTACCATGCTAATGGACACCAAAAGAAAGCTGGGGTGGCAATCCTTATATCAGACAAATTAGATTTTAAACCAAAGACTGTAATAAGAGATGAGGAAGGACACTATATCATACTTAAAGGGTCTATCCAACAAGAAGATCTAACAATTGTAAATATCTATGCCCCTAACATGGGAGCAGCCAATTATATAAGGCAATTAATAACAAAAGCAAAGAAACACATTGACAACAATACAATAATAGTGGGGGACTTTAACACCCCTCTCACTGAAATGGACAGATCGTCTAAGCAAAAGATCAACAAGGAAATAAAGACTTTAAATGACACACTGGACCAAATGGACTTCACAGACATATTCAGAACATTCCATCCCAAAGCAACGGAATACACATTCTTCTCTAGTGCCCATGGAACATTCTCCAGAATAGATCACATCCTAGGTCATAAATCAGGTCTCAACCGGTACCAGAAGATTGGGATCATCCCCTGCATATTTTCAGACCACAATGCTTTGAAACTAGAACTCAATCACAAGAGGAAAGTCGGAAAGAACTCAAATACATGGAGGCTAAAGAGCATCCTACTGAAGAATGAATGGGTCAACCAGGAAATTAAAGAAGAATTAAAAAAATTCATGGAAACCAATGAAAATGAAAACACAACTATTCAAAATCTTTGGGATACAGCAAAGGCAGTCCTAAGAGGAAAGTATATAGCAATACAAGCCTTTCTCAAGAAACAAGAAAGGTCTCAAGTACACAACCTAACCCTACACCTAAAGGAGCTGGAGAAAGAACAGCAAATAAAGCCTAAACCCAGCAGGAGAAGAGAAATAATAAAGATCAGAGCAGAAATCAATGAAATAGAAACCAAAAGAACAGTAGAACAGATCAACGAAACTAGGAGCTGGTTCTTTGAAAGAATTAACAAGATTGATAAGCCCCTGGCCAGACTTATCAAAAAGAAAAGAGAAATGACCCAAATCAACAAAATCATGAATGAAAGAGGAGAAATCACAACCAACACCAAAGAAATACAAACAATTATAAGAACATATTATGAGCAACTCTATGCCAGCAAATTAGATAACCTGGAAGTAATGGATGCATTCCTAGAGATGTATCAACTACCAAAACTGAACCAGGAAGAAATAGAAAACCTGAACAGACCTGTAACCACTAAGGAAATAGAAGCAGTCATCAAAAATCTCCCAAAACACAAAAGCCCAGGGCCAGATGGCTTCCCAGGGGAATTCTACCAAACATTTCAAGAAGAATTAATACCTATCCTTCTGAAACTGTTCCAAAAAATAGAAATGGAAGGAAAACTTCCAAACTCATTTTATGAGGCCAGCATTACCTTGATCCCAAAACCAGACAAAGACCCCATCAAAAAGGAGAATTACAGACCAATATCCCTGATGAACATGGATGCAAAAATTCTCACCAAAATACTAGCCAATAGGATCCAACAGTACATTAAAAGGATTATTCACCACGACCAAGTGGGATTTATCCCTGGGCTGCAAGGTTGGTTCAACATCCGCAAATCAATCAACGTGATACAATACATTAACAAAAGAAAGAACAAGAATCATATGATCCTCTCAATAGATGCAGAAAAAGCATTTGACAAAGTACAGCATCCTTTCTTGATCAAAACTCTTCAGAGTATAGGGATAGAGGGTACATACCTCAATATCATAAAAGCCATCTATGAAAAACCTACAGCGAATATCATTCTCAATGGGGAAAAACTGAGAGCTTTCCCCCTAAGGTCAGGAACGCGGCAGGGATGTCCACTATCACCACGGCTATTCAACATAGTATTGGAAGTCCTAGCCACAGCAATCAGACAACAAAAAGAAATCAAAGGCATCCAAATTGGCAAAGAAGAAGTCAAACTCTCACTCTTTGCAGATGATATGATACTTTATGTGGAAAATCCCAAAGACTCCACCCCAAAACTGCTAGAACTCATACAGGAATTCAGTCAAGTGGCAGGATATAAAATCAATGCACAGAAGTCAGTGGCATTCCTATACACCAACAACAAGTCAGAAGAAAGAGAAATTAAGGAGTCGATCCCATTTACAATTGCACCCAAAACCATAAGATACCTAGGAATAAATCTAACCAAAGAGGCAAAAGATCTGTACTCAGAAAACTATAAAATACTCATGAAAGAAATTGAGGAAGACACAAAGAAATGGAAAAACGTTCCATGCTCATGGATTGGAAGAACAAATATTGTGAAGATGTCAATCCTACCTAGAGCAATCTACACATTCAATGCAATCCCCATCAAAATACCATCCACTTTCTTCAAAGAAATGGAACAAATAATCCTCAAATTTGTATGGAACCAGAAAAGACCCCGCATAGCCAGAGGAATGTTGAAAAAGAAAAGCAAAGCTGGCGGCATCACAATTCCAGACTTCCAGCTCTACTACAAAGCTGTCATCATCAAGGCAGTATGGTACTGGCACAAAAACAGACACATAGATCAATGGAACAGAATAGAGAGCCCAGAAATGGACCCTCAACTCTATGGTCGACTAATCTTTGACAAAGCAGGAAAGAATGACCAATGGAAAAAAGACAGTCTCTTCAACAAATGGTGTTGGGAAAATTGGACAGCCACATGCAGAAGAATGAAACTGGACCATTTCCTTACACCACACACAAAAATAGACTCCAAATGGTTGAAAGACCTCAATGTGAGACAGGAGTCCATCAAAATCCTAAAGGAGAACACAGGCAGCAACCTCTTCGACCTCAGCCACAGCAACTTCTTCCTAGAAACATCGCCAAAGGCAAGGGAAGCAAGGGCAAAAATGAACTATTGGGACTTCATCAAGATAAAAAGCTTTTGCAAAGCAAAGGAAACAGTCAACAAAACCAAAAGACAACTGACAGAATGGGAGAAGATATTTGCAAATGACATATCAGATAAAGGGCTAGTATCCAAAATCTATAAAGAACTCATCAAACTCAACACCAAAAGAACAAAGAATCCAATCAAGAAATGGGCAGAAGACATGAACAGACATTTCTCCAAAGAAGACATCCAAATGGCCAACAGACACATGAAAAAGTGTTCAATATCGCTCGGCATCAGGGAAATCCAAATCAAAACCTCAATGAGATACCACCTCACACCAGTCAGAATGGCTAAAATTAACAAGTCAGGAAATGACAGATGTTGGCGGGGATGCAGAGAAAGGGGAACCCTCCTACACTGTTGGTGGGAATGCAAGCTGGTGCAGCCACTCTGGAAAACAGTATGGAGGTTCCTCAAAAAGTTGAAAATAGAGCTACCATATGATCCAGCAATTGCACTACTGGGTATTTACCCCAAAGATACAAAAGTAGGGACCCGAAAGGCTACATGCACCCCGATGTTTATAGCAGCAATGTCCACAATAGCCAAACTGTGGAAAGAGCCAAGATGTCCTTTGACAGATGACTGTCTAAAGAAGATGTGGTATATATATACAATGGAATATTATGCAGCCATCAAAAGGAATGAGATCTTGCCATTTGCAACGACGTGGATGGAACTGGAGGGTATTATGCTGAGCGAAATAAGTCAAACAGAGAAAGACATGTATCATATGACCTCACTGATATGAGGAATTCTTAATCTCAGGAAACAAACTGAGGGTTGCTGGAGTGGGGGGTGGGGTGGGAGGGATGGGGTGACTGAGTGATGGACACTGGGGAGGGTATGTGTTCTGGTAAGCGCTGTGAATTGTGCAAGACTGTTGAATCTCAGATCTGTACCTCTGAAACAAATAATGCAATATATGTTAAGAAAGAAAAAAA
>NW_022589711.1:75542671-75833495 GCF_004348235.1 Phoca vitulina | reverse complement strand
CATGAGAGACAATGGACTCTGAAAAACAAACTGAGGGTTCTAGAGGGGAGGGGGTTGGGAGGATGGGTTAGCCTGGTGATGGGTATTGAGGAGGGCACGTTCTGCATGGAGCACTGGGTGTTATGCACAAACAATGAATCATGGAACACTATATCTAAAACTAATGATGTAATGTATGGGGATTAACATAACAATAAAAAAATTTAAATAAAAAAAGAGTAAACAACTCTTAAAACGATATAACTGTTGGAAATAAAATGATTACTGTTTTGAATAGGAAATGAACTATTCTTCATTTTTCTTTGCCTTATGCACAAAATTAATATGAGGAAATGAATCAAGTGCATAAGGAAATTCTGAATATATTTAAAATCGATACCTAATCTCTTTGTTTTTAATAACTCATGGGAAAGCAAGTTGACACAAAGTATTTGGTTTAATTTGATTTCACGCAAGTAATAAAATTATGAGAAGATTGGCTTATTTCAGGGTCTATGAAATAAAACAATCAAAGATCAATTATTACTTGGGGCATTGGTTTCCCCATTTTCTTATTACTCACTGTCCCCAACACAGAGTAGTCACTTGATAATTGTTTGCTAAAAGATTAGAATCCAATTACTCTCTGCCACTACAAGCCCTTATTTTGAATTGCTGGTGTCTGTTTTAAATTACTATCAATACCACCAAGTGTGATTTCCAGTTTTACACAGAAAAATAAACCAAGTCTAATTTAAAAAGTTCTTTAGTAGGAAAGAACACACTAGGTACATTTTACTACTTAATATTTATCTATGATCCTAAATGAGTGGTTTATATTTACTTAAATTCTAGCAATAGCAAAACATGTTAATTGCAAAATATCATCCTCTAGGTAAATATAATAAACATTGCAGGCTCTTGGCTGCACTATCCCTTTCAGTTTGAATGGAAAATTCATTAAAAATCACATTGTCATAGTCTGTTAAGAAAGGGAAAGTTTTAAATAAGTCATAAATCAGAAGTAAAACATGGCCATTTTGCTAGTACTGTATTCTGGAAGAAAACTGTGAAATATATAATGCCTGCAGAATAGAATAACAGAAAGAAATCTTGTCACATGAATGAAATTGAAATGACTGAAGAAAGGTTAATAAATTTTATTGATTTTTATAAGTACACACAACAAATTCTTTTCATTCATCCTCTTACTGGGAAACCAAACCTCTTAAGGTGGGAAAAAAACTAACAGAAACTTAATATAGAACATCATACATTTTATTTGAAAAACCACATGCTTTTGTAGAGATATGAATAGTGGTTGTTTGGGGGAAAAATACGTAACTTTATAAAACTTTGGTCACACTTAATAAGTACATTTTAAAAATAGGCATACCATTACAATCTGTCAATTATAATAACATATGTAGAGAAAGTCATTTTATTAAATTAATGTTGAAAATTGATATGAATGAAAAACAAATTAAGTGGTACCTGAATTACCAGGACAGTGTAAGAATTAAACAGAGAATTTAGAATATTTCAATTTTGAACTTGCAAATGATGAAACTCCTTAAAAAAAAAAAAAAGACTTATAACCGTTAAGTAAAGCAAGCTCTATTTGTTCTAAAACTAACTTTAATGTATACACATTTTAATAATCTTTAGTCGCTTTTATTATCTCTGACGTTCATAACATCCTGTCAACTAAGTTCATTATTGTCATTTTAATAAATGAGAAAACTGAAGGCCATGTGAAGATCTAGAGATAGAGCCAGGGTTCAAAAACAAATCTTTTGGCTCTGGATTCACAAGATAGCCTCTGCGTTAGAAGAATTAATTTTATTTTTATCTGTTCATATGTTTTTCTGCTAGATTAGCTGTGACCAGAGGGTAGTATGAGATTTTATTTCTTATGTTGAACTTGACTGACTGAACAATAAGTTCAATAAAAATTCATCCACTTTAAACATATGATATTTGTACTTTATGTAATTATACTGCTCTTCAAAACATAAACAAAAATAATATAAAATGGTATTTTTTCTCTGATTGCCCTTTCTATTCAGAATAAATGTCAAAGCATTTATCACCTACCCCACTTCATGCCTCCTGCTTTTTCGTCCTCAATTCACACTTTCCTTCTCTTCACATAACTTTTCACAGTGTAATATACTATGTATTTTAATTTTTAACATAATTATATCTCCCCACTAGAATAGAAGTAGCACAGGTCAAGAATGTTTGTATGTTTCATTCAGTGTTATGCAATCTGTGCCTGGAACATACTAGGTGCTCAATAAATACATACTGAATGAATGGATGAATCAATCAATTAATCGGCAATGGAGAAAAAATACACATCGTTGCATTGCGCTCATGTGCTACATTCTTATAGTTCTACTATATCCTATGCAGTCTGTGAAAACAGCATTCACATTTCATTGTACTATTTTAATTGAAAATTTTTTAGAAGATTTTTGTAACTTTTATTACATTTAATTCTAGCCAACTTATTGGGTTTTTTTTAAACATTTTTCTAGTATATTTTCTGATTTGTTTCAGGTACATAAGGATATCAAGTAATTTTGTTAAAAGTTTAGTTCTTTCTTTTTTTAAATTTTATTATGTTACGTTAATCACCATACCTTACATCATTAGTTTTTGATGTAGTGTTCATGATTCATTGTTTGTGCATAACACCCAGTGCTCCACTCAATACGTGCCCTCTTTAGTTGAAATTTTTGACATAATTGTATATTCAATGTAGTTGTAAGAAATAATACAAATAGATCCCATGTATACTTTACTCAATTTCCCCCAGTAGTAATGTTTTACAAAACTATTATATAATATCACAACTAAAATACTGAAATTTGTTCAATCCACTGATCTTATTTAGATTTCACTTTTATCTTTACTCACTTGAGTGTGTGTATTTAGTTTTATGCAATTTTATCACATCTCTATGTTCATACATCCACTACCCCAGTCAAGATACTGAACAGTTTATTACAAGTCTCTCCCCTGTTGCCATTTTATAAATAAGCACACCTACCTCCTCCCACTGATCACCACTAATCTGTTCTAATAATTTTATTATTTTGAAAATATTATGTAAATGGAATAAGGCAGTTTGTAACCTTTGGAACTGGATATTTTTACTCAGCATAATTGCTTGGAGTTTCATCCAAATTGCTACATGGATCAAGAGCTATTTTCTTTTTATTGATATATATGGTATTCCATGGTATGTACGGACCAGTTTGTTTAAACGTTCACCTTTTTCTTATCATCATTAACATATAATGTATTATTTGTTTCAGGGGTACAGGTCTGATTCATCAGTCTTACACAATGCACAGCACTCACCACAACACATACCCTCCCCGATGTCCATCACCCAGCCCCCCCAACCCCCACCCCCTCAGTTTGTTTCCTCCAGCAACCCTCAGTTTGGCTGAGATTAAGACCTTTTGAAAGACATATGGGCTGTTTCTAGCTTTTGGCTATTATCACTAAAGCTTCTATGAACTTCTATGTACAGATTTTTGTTTGAACACAAGTTTTTATTTTTCTGGGATAAATCCCCAGGGGTATAAATACTGAGTCATAGGGTAGTTGCATGCTTAGTTTTATCAGAACCTGTCAAAAAATTTTCTATGGTGGTAGAACTATGTTTTTTTCCCACCAGCAAAGTATAAGTGATGCCATTTATTCACATCTTTGCCAGCATTTTGCTTTGTTTTTAGCCAATCTGCTAGGTATATAGACTTTTTCTTTGTTTGTTTGTAAGATTGTCTCTCTTTCTCTAAAAAACTGGGGATATGAAAGCCAACACTTGTATTATTTATTTCTGTATTTCAAGTACTTAACATACCACCTAACAAGTAATGGGTCCTCAATAAATATTTGTTGGATAAATAAATGAATATGTTAATGAAATGAAAAAAGAAGGTTTTTAAAGTCTAATATATATAAATATTATATTAACACCAAACAAATGTCTGGTGACTCTAAAATTTAAAGTCTAATATGCATAAATATTATATTAACACCAAACAAATGAGAGCTAAAACTAAAATCTACATGTAATTAAAATACATTGTCATACATATAACTAAGACAAGGAGATATTTCCATTATATTAATAGAATTTCATGGATATATTGTTTGAAATGATGATGTTATCAGCTGATTAAATTCCTGAAGGCATTCATTGCATTATAAGTATGTTGTGAAAAATAGCCTGTGATATTACTAATATTATTTCACAATGAAAAGATTATGCTAGGGTAAACATTATCGTTATTTCACAATGAATTCTTATTGAAATTGAACATAGAATAAGTGAATGTTTTTTAGAGAGGATAACATCTCATAATGAGAAATTACAGCAACATTATACAATATTAGCAATAATAACAGGTTCACCTCCTTTCACAAAGCAGGTCAGCTACTATATTATCACAGAAAATTACCAAAGGCTCCATATATTAAAAAAAAAAAAATTCTCACCATTAGGTGAGAAAATAGAATTTTGTGTTTAGTATTCATTTTGGGCAAAATACTCTTATTATCTGAAAATGTGAATTGGCATGGAGTAGGCAGTGAACCAGCTGAACTCGAGGTTTCATTTCTTTTTAATTTAGGGGGGAAGAAATATGAAAGGCTCAAAATGAAATTACTTCATCAGAATTCACATTTGATTTTCATCTTTTCAGCTACCCAGCTGCATCAATGCTCAACTGACTGTACTCCCAGCTGCATTATTCAAGGAAGGTATTCAAGAAGGAATACTTGCAATATGTGTTAGACTGAGTAGCGAGCTAATTAAAAGAACTTCACAGCTGGATTTTTAGAAGGCTTTGATCTTAATTGTAAGGTGCTAAAAATGCTTGTTGGTTAGATTTTGTTCCTTATACCCTAAATCTGTAGTCTTCCCTTGTAAGAAAATTGGTAAGAACTGTTAACGAATGAATGAATGAATCGAATCCTTATCTCTGTTCTCTTTTTTCTGTTAGAGCTTAACAAGCTATACATCGTATGTAATTTCTTACATTTCAGAGAGATCCCCTGCCCAGAAATAATGGTAAGAATGCAATACTATATCCTCCAGGAAGGTTCTATTGCTTATGGTCAATTAAAAACTCTACATTTAAAAAGTATGTATTCTGAAAACTGTATTGCTCTAATTGAAGACATAAAATATTTGCAGTTTTTTGCTTTGGGCTTATTTTTCTTCACCAAATTACAAGACTTTATCTTTGCTAACGTGTACAGGGTTAGATTTAGGCTATGTGAGATCTAGTGGGATGATAAAGATAATAGGGGGACCTAAGCAGAAAAATAATATGAAGGCAAATAGAATGTACAAATATGAAAAGAACATTGAATACAAAAGCTGAGTCCTACTCCAGCTTTGTCAATGACAAATAGTGCAACCTGTGAATCCGCCTCTTATGTTCAGTACAATTTCTTCAATTGCAAATGTATAAACTGCAAGTTAGTGTCTCTTTATTACAGAGGTAAGTTATTTTGTTAAAAGTAACTAAAATTAACTCCTACTGGCTTAAAGGGCAAAGGGTAATTTAATATAAGGGGAAAAAAGTGTGCCATGATTAGACCGAGAGCAGAAAGTATTGTTGGGACTTGCACAAAACTGGAATCTACCAAGACAATAGTCTTCCTAGAGCTATTTAGTTTCTTCTCTCTGCCATGCTCTGAGTTTGATACTGATTTTGTTTGTTTTATTCTCTCTCTCTCTCTCTCTCTCTCTCTCTCCCTTACTCTCTTTCTGTGCTTATTCTCTTTCTCTGCTTTTTTGGCCAAATCCTCATTCTAGTGCTGATACAGTCTACACAGAATTACTGTTTTCTCAGTACAAATTCCAACTGCATAGACAGCAAAACAGATTAGTTAAGTATGAATTGGAATCTGCCCTTTTGAATCAACTAACGCAGGGTATAGCCTTATATGTCTGTCCCGCAGAGACCCTGGTATCTACACCGAGAAGGGTGTCAAGAGAATAGAACAAAGCGATTGAACATGTCCACCACACTGAGGAAGATATTATTTTAAAATTTTGGAGTAGCAAAATAAAACATTTTCTTTGTGCATGCAACAATAAAAATGCTTGTTCTAAATATGACATGCACATATATACCAGTAGAAAGTGTAATGAAAGTAGAACTGTTTGAAGAAAGAATTCACAATTTTTTTGTAGACTAAATTGCTTCTCATTCTTAGGACTAATTCAGTGAATTAGTCTTACCTGTGACTTTTCACATACAAAATTTTCTCTTCTTGGTTTTATTTGAAAATGAGCTGTTAAGCATGTTTTTGATGCTTTCCTGTAAAATAATCATGTAACAAGGAGTTAACCCTATAAAAATCACTGAATAATGTTTAGAAAACTGGAGAATTTATATTTGTTAATATTAAGCTCAGTGAACTGAAATCTTATTTCCAAAAATGGTCCATATTTTTAGGACATGGTTTATCCATTAGTGTAGATCACCCTAATTTTCCCTTATAATTTATTCCCCAACCAGTTAATGTTACACTAAAATGTCTGAATTTTGAATTATGCATTGTCAGTTCTTGAAGGAACTTAAAAAAAATTAAAGTTTAGCACTTTTAAATTTTCAAAAAGAGTTTCTCATTTTAACTAAAACCTGAATTACATGAGGTCAGTCAGATCAATCTCTGTCAGCTGTAAATATTTTTAAATTATCATTAAGTATTCTAGGATGCATGTAATTTGTTTAAAAATGACCATGGTGATGAACCAGTGGACTGATCTCCTTGATTAATTAAGGCAAAATAATAATATAATAATAATAATAATAATAATAATAATGATTATTATTACCTACATTTGATATTGTTTTAATGTTTTCAAAAAATATAAATTTGTTTTCATTTAGTCTAAATCAAATTTGTGAAGTAAAGATAGGAATTATTATTCACTTTATATGTGCAAAAGTTTCATAGAAAAGAATTGCCTTGCGTATGCCCATACAGAAGCAAAAGCACCTCAACTCTAATTCAAATTCACAATTCTATTATACTGCAGAGTCTAATATCCACGAATAATTTCTATGTGTGTGATAATCATCCTGCTCATTTAAAACAATCCAACTGGGATAATATTTTGTCTCTTAACAAGAGCAATAAAGATTGCTTTGGGAAGAGAATTATCATTTCCTTTCAAGCAATTTTCCTAAAAAAAAATCCTAGAATGTAATTATGAAACCCACACATCCATAATTCCTTTAGTACATTATTTATGATTTATGTAAATTCTTCTTGAGCCTATTTAGAATTTTATCCTGAACTCCTTCGTAATGATATCCATGAAAGCACTGAACACTGTAATCCTTTTATTTTCTCCATTTAATCCCAAGGCCAGAGTTTTTATGCTAGAATTCTATGATTTGGAGATTACTTTCATGTTTAACTCCACTTTATATATTTTCATCTTTTTTTTTGAAAATGCTAAATAATTAGATTCTATTTAATTTGGACCAACTTTATTTGAGGTATGACTAGAGCCTGACCCCTAGTTCATTTTAAGTGCTGAAAAACAACTATTAAGATTGACAACTCTTAAAATGTTCCTTGACTAAAATACTAACTAGAATCCTTTTACTGCCTATACTCACGCAAAATTCAAGAAAATTTGTGAAAATTAAAGCATATTTGATTTCTCTAATTTTACAGGCTATTTGAGGCTGAAATATTTACCTTATTGTAGCTAACATTCAGAATGTTATTGCTACAAACATTAACCCTTTTAATCTTCACAAGCACAGATGTACTGTTATTTTCAAATTTCACAGATAAAGAAAGCTTTAGTATATTTATCTCTATATAGCTAGCAAGTGGTAGAGCTGTTATCTTAGCACAGGCAATCTGGATATTCTGTGTCTATTTTTTATTACTAGGATCTACTGCTGGCCTTCAGTGGAAATAAGATGACTCTCAAGTGTTTTTCTGCTAGCACTTGCAATAACTATAGACCCAGGAGCTGGAACCTATTAGAACCTGGGACCCTCCACCTGAAAAGTAACATGACCCGGATGCTCCTTCTGTAAATGTCTGACAGGTTGAGCTTTCTTCCATTGTCATTCTCTGAGGATTTGACACCTTTGCCTGATGATCCACAAGTGTATCTTTTCTTTCCAATCAAAGTCTCCTCCTGGTTTTGGATGGCCTATCTTTTTTAAGCTGGACAAACAACTCAAAACATCAAAATCAAGACCTTGCAGACTATTAAAAAAGATGGTGACATAGAATCACTCAGGGGACCTCTAAATCATATTTGAGGCCCCAAGTGAAGAATTTGTTTTTAACAAATATCTTTATCTCTTTTGTGGACATGTAAATTTCATAGGGAAGAATATCAGACTTCTGATGACAACCGTAGAGAGAGTTAGTATCTAGGTCACAGTAGCGGGACTTGTCCTGGAAATGGCAGGCATAGGTTTAATTCCCGGGAGAGAATCAACCCTTAAATCTGAGACTGGCTCTTTGCCCTTAGTCTCTGTGACGCAGTTAGACTAACAACTTCACGTTTTACCATCTAACTGACATACATAGACTATCACAAGATTTACGATATTGTTCACTTCTTTAGCTAAATAAAAAATCAAATTGATCTGACTAGCTGGTTGATCAGTTAACCTTCTGCAAATAGCATTTTACCAAAAAAAAAAAAAAATCTATGTTTAAATTGATTTCTCTAAGGTTCATCCTGTGGTGCTAGTGACTTGAGCCAGAAAAAATCAAGTCTCCTTTTTATTTCCCTGAAAGCAGACTATAAAAAGGAAATAAGTTTTAAGTTTGTTTAAGCAGTTAGATTAGTCACAATTCTAGGTGGTTAGCCATGTGGAAAAATGTAGGTTGTCTAGACAGGAAGTATACGCCACTCTATCCAACCTCCATAACAGTCTCTATAGTAAGCACAATAAATATGGGTTGAACTCAATTGTTAGAGCAGCAGTCCAACAGCATTTCTGCAAGGAAAGACTGCTGGAAAAATGTGTAGTCTTATTTTCACAGAGATCATATTGCCAACATTATTATCTGATGCCCAAGATTTCACTTTCACATAACTCTAATGCACAAAAGAACAAAAAGATAAATTATATAGACATATACTTATATATATGTGTGTGTGTGTATATGTATATACATATATATCTATCTTACACTCTTTAAGCCATCAAACATGAGATCAACATGCTATTGTACATTTCTACAGTTGTCATCATTTTTCCTTCAGCTGCTGATGTTAAGAAATCTGGAAATGCTGTATGATCTCTGGAAATCTGTAGCATAAGAAAGACGGAAGCAAAATAAGCCATGGGCATATTTACAAAATGGTGCCACATTTACAGAAATTGGCTAACTTAGTAGTTTTCCATGGAAGAAGTGGAATATTTCTGACCCTTCCTTAATTAGCAAGTGTCTTCCAGCAGGGTTTCTCAACCAGTTGACATTTTGGAGCAGATAATTCTTAGTTTAGAAGGTCTGTACTGTGCATTGTAGGATATTTAGCAATATTCCTGGCCTCTATCCACTACATGCCAATGGCATTCCTCCCTTTAGATGTGAGACAACCAAAAGTATCTCCAGATAATTTGAAAAATCCTCTAGGGGTAAAATCACTGGTTAAGAACCACTTAGTTATACATAGTAGTTTAGGCAAAACAAAAAGGAAATAGTTTATTTTGTTTTATACTCATGCCAGTCTAGTTTCTTGACTCCAAAATACTAAAAATGTAAGGTAGACATAAACTTCATAATATGCCTGTGAATAATACAGAGTTACCAGGGACTCTCCATTGCTGCTTGATGCTACAATTTTTCAAAAAAAATTTTTTTGTAGAATAGGGATTCATCATCATATTTACCTAGAAATCTGAGCCATAGGTTTTAAGTAAATTAAATACTGGCTCTTCCCAACCTGGCTCAGACACATTTTTTTTTTTTTTACAGTGATAGCAAATTAATTTATTTAGTACTTTTTCCATTCCATATCATCAGGAGGATTGATTTCAACTTTCCTTTTACCTACATCAGACCAGTTGGTAATCAAAACTGTACTACCAGGCTCCATAAATGATTAGTTCATAGCACTTTTCACTTCATCAGAACCATCTGAATAGATCTGCTGAAATAATTTGTTTAAAGCTGCATCTCCCTCCAACTTCTCATTTTTTTCTTCTTCTTTGATCTCACCAACCAATTTATCCCAATTTCTTATATAATGAGATGATGATGGATATAAGTTCTTTACATCTGCTATGAACTGTTTTGGTTTAGGCACATCTCCTTGCCCTTCTAGCTTTTCCCATCTCACGGCCTCTGTCTTTTTCATTTTAATTTCAATCTTGATTGAACGTACTTTAAATGTGCTCTGTTCTGGGATTATAGGATGAAGAAGTCTCAGTTGCAAATTGTAATCCTCTCCAGAAGGAAGTTTCACCAAAGCAGACAACTCTTTTTCTGAAAATTCCACATTTACATTATTCTTCTGAACATTCTTGATCATAAGTGTAATGATTACTTGAGATTCTGTTTGATACCAGTCATACTTGATTTTTGACTGATGAGTCCTCTGGGATGCACACACCTCAGATTGTGATCCATTCTGGGCCTCTTGACACCTTTTAATCCAGACAGTGAAATCAGGATCTGTACTATCTAATTTCTGTCCTCCTATAAAAGTTTCTAAAGCAGCAGCATAGTTTTTTTTCATGGTATTCACATATCCCTTTTCTCAGCATAGCAGTGGAATTATTTGGATTAAGTTCAAGAGATTTCTTTGCATCAGCAACAGCATCACAGTAATTCCCAAGAAGAATGTGACAATAAGCTCTTTGACAATAATATTGAGCATCATCTGGTTTCTGTTCCAAAGCCTTAGTCAGCTCCTTTAATGCCGCCTGGGGGTCCTCCTCGATCAGAGCATCTGAGAAGCTCCGGAAAAACTTCTGGGCTGTTGCAGGTCCTGCTGCAGCTGCCGCCATCCCTAAAAATCGCTGTGGCTGTTAAAGCAGCTACCTCTGAGGTTATTAGCTATGCCGTCGCCGCCCAAGGGCCCTCAGACACATTCTATTTGAACAGAAGAATCTGCGGTTTTCCCAGCCCTAGAAGAAGCCATTAATCTTGTCAGCAGATAATTTTCGAGAAATTACTAATAGAGCTGCACAGTTTATATCCCTAATTGTTAATTCTTTGTGGGAAGGTCAAAAGGAATTCCTTAAAATGTACATGAACATCTCTGAGTCCTTTCATTTTGGGCCACAAGAGGTGCTGGCTGTGAGGTTGTTCCCATAAGATGGATTTGTAAAAATACATGGTGTGAATGAATGTTTGTGCTTTTGTTTTCTGACTATACATCCATATCACAAGGAAAACTTGTTTTTCTTGCTCAGGGAAACAAACTCTGACTCTGAGATTTTCATGTAGTGAGTTCATTGGAAAGTGCTCTGGGATCAACTATGAGGGAAAAAGCAGGGGAAGAAGTTCTGGGGTTGGGACCTTACAGAATCATCCTGTCTTAAAACAAGGGAGTTCTCTGTCATGTACCCCTATAAACCAGTCATTGAAAGCACTGCCCTGAAAAGGGGACATGGATTGAGGCAAGGCAGATCTTCTCAGTTGAGAACAATTGCTGGAGAGGGGTTGAATTCAGAGCTGGTAGCCATCAGCACTCCTGACAGCTAGGTGAGGGTTCAGTCCTCACTGGGCATCTACTAAAACTCACCTATTAATAGACACAGAAATGCTACATAAATATTTCCATAAATTTGTGGAAGCATTGAAATGTTCTTCTAAGTTACTTCTGGGCTCAGCAGTTGGTCTGGGAGATTTACTGAAGTTTGAATATTTTAGACAAAGGATAGTTTTCAGGACACTTGGAATTATTGTTTCCTTTCCTCTACTCCTTTATCAACACCTGGAAATGAATCTAGGGTTCCTAGAGTTTCTCTGAAATTCAGAGAAAAAGGCTGGAACAATCATCAAAAAGATGTAAGATCTATCATCAAAGGAAAACAACAGTCTTCTCATTACAGATTATAGCAGTGGTCTCAGAAGTACACATGAATGGCAGAGAATTGGTCGTTCACAGAAAATTAAATCAGATTTTCCCAACCAATATAAGTAATAATTACATGAAAATTTTTTTTTCCTGCAGTGAAAACGACATCACATAAAGACAAAAATGAAAACAAAAAATATATTTAAAAAAAAAATCAAAATTATCAATTACAACTTAACTTTTTTTCTATCAGCACATAAATTCAGAATAAGCATATGCAATATTTCACACAGGATGAACATTAAATATGTTTTTTTCATTTGTAGTGTTTGATTTTTAGAATGAGTTTTCCATGAGGTTTTAGAGACTCAGTAAAAATCCCAAACAACAAACCTATTTTTTAAAAAAATCTTTTTTTTTTTTTTTTTATTTATTTGAGAGAGAGAGAATGAGAGAGAGCAAGCACATGAGAGGGGGGAGGGTCAGAGGGAGAAGCAGACTCCCCGCCAAGCAGGGAGCCCGATGCGGGACTCGATCCAGGGACTCCAGGATCATGACCTGAGCCGAAGGCAGTCGCTTAACCAACTGAGCCACCCAGGTGCCCCATAAAAAATCTTATTTTTTTAATTGTTAGCAGCTCTATTAAAATATCTCTCACATATACAAACTGTATATATTTAAGGTGTACAATATAATGTTGTACTATATGTATGCACTGGAAAAGGATCACTACAATTAACTAATTAACATACCCATCATTTCTACATAGTTACCATTGTGTGGTGAAAAGATTAAGTTCTATTCTCTGCAAATTTCAAGTACACAATACATTACTGTTAACTATTGTCACAAAAACATAGAATGCTTCATGAATTTGTGTGTCAACATTGAGCAGGGGTCATGCTAACTCTGAATTGTATCAATTTTAGTATACATGCTGCCAAAGTGAGCACGAAAATCTTATTTTTAAAAAGCACTTAATCTTCATAATCCGATTAAAATAATTTATGCTTATCATCATTTTAACTTGTTTCACTGATTATAATCATTTTGAATATCATAACCTCCCCATTTTTTAAATTCTAAGATATTAATTAATTAATTATTAATTAATTTCTTTAAGATGACATTTCTTTTCCTGAGTCTTAGTTTTGCTGATAATGAATTGCAAGTGCTATCACACACACACACACACACACACACACACACAAAGGAAATCAAGAAAAGGAATATGGATGTGCCAATAGGAAGCACCAATGAAAATCCTGATTGTTTAAACTTGCCATTTCTCCAACTCTACCATTCACTCTGGGAAGAATAATATATAATATTAGCATTTAGCATACTTCTTATTCCCTTTATCTATCTATCTATCTAGCTATCTATCTAGCTATCTATCTATGTATCCATCCATCCATCCACTTACCTACTTATCTGGTCTCCTCTGGTCATTCTCAAAACTTCTGTTTATAATAGCACATATATGATATTATCTCTAGGTTAAAATTGTGGAGAACAATAATCAGTAAATAAAAGTATGTCTTTCCTGCATTATTCCTCTGCTGAGCAAAATGATGCAATGCACTGAGGAAGAAGAGATATACTTGAGTTCTAAAGGGAAATGAAAAGTATGAGAGCAGCATTGGTACACATATAAATCATTCTAATTTTTCTTCCAAGTGTACAAGTGGACCCTTGACTGTAGACTGGAGCAGGGTGCTATAAACAAGGAAGTCCTCGGCTCTTGAACTTCCCCAAGTTATTTACTTAAACACTGGAGAGGATTAATTTAAGTAAATAAAGATTCGATTCATTTGTCTTCAGCTGGTTTAACACTGAAAGCATATATGTTTGTTTCTTCCCAATCTGGGGGTGATCTGGCTTCCCATCTCTAACTGGGAACACCCTCCCCCATCCTCTTTAGTAGTCTTCAGTGCAGTACATCATCTCTTTACAATTCTCTTTCAGGATCCACCACTTTGAAATTAAGTGTTGGCCATGTGACTTAACTTTAGTCAACATAAGGAGAAGTGACATGTGTCTTCTCCAGTAGAAACTTTGAGAGCTAGGTGTATAGCTTGCTGTATATACTCTTTCCCATGTCAGAAGACCAGCAATTTTCCAGATAGTGAGGAAGACAGGAAGCAGAATGCCCTGACAGATGTGGAGTATGAGCAACACTTAAACCTTTGTTATTTTAATACACTAAAATTTGGGAAGGGCTATTTGTAACCACAGCCTAATCTAGCTTATCTTGTTTCATTTTATGAATAATAATTTACCCATGCTTCATTGAAGTAAATGCATACTGAACAGTGACAAGAGTTTTACAACTTAATGCAGAGGGGGTCAGATTTCAAAAGTGTAAGGGATGGGGAAAGGGGACACAGTGTGTGCTCGGGCTTACTGACTTCCCTTTACCGCCACACAAGACGCAAACTCTTGCTAGTTTTATGTATGGGGGAGGATTGGCAGAGTTTACCGATTTTATATCCTTAGGAACCTCCTCTAGTATTCCATCCAGCATGAACATTTCTCCCTACATAAATAATCTAAGCTTATGGTCATTGAAACCTCTGGCAAACAAACCCCCAAGGTGACCCAAATGATTCTCACTTCTGTGTTCACACTTTTATGTAATCTCCTGTTGAGTGGGCAAGGGGCTTGTGACTATCTTCTAACCAACAGTATGTGACAAAGGGGAGAGGATATCATTCTATTAATATTAGTTTATATACTATATGACTCCATTTTAGCACACTGGTGCTACATACTCTCCGTATAGGGTTGAAATAAGCAGCCAAGTCGAAGAAGCCCACGTGACAAGGAACTGTGGGCAGCCTCTAGAACCTGAAGGCAGACTCCAGCTGGCGGCCAAGAAGGGGCTGAGGCCTTCAATCATATTAATTGCAACTAAATAAATTTTGCCAAAAACTTAAATAAGCCTAGAAGTAGATTCTTCCCCAGTCAAGTCTCCAGACATTAATGCAATCTGGTCAAAACCATGATGGCAGCCTTGTGAGACTCTAAGTGGAGGCGACAGTGAACTGTGCCTGGACTCTTAATCCATGAGAAACATGAGATAAATAAATCTATACTGTTGTAAACTACTAATTTTGTGGTAATTTGTCATATACACACATACACACACACACACGAACTAAGATAGGATCATTCTTGAGTCTATGGCATAGCATGTCTATGGCTTATATCGTTTGTCCATTTCTGTTGCTTCCTTAACATGAAAAGTTAAATTCTTTTCTCAAGTTTTTATAATCCCCTAGAAGTGGGGGCCACAGATGGTTGGCCATGGAAAAGGGAGGGCATTCCAAGGGGCCTATGGCTCGCTTTCCTCCAAAATGCCTACAATTAAAAACATTCCCAATGAGGGGCACCTGGGTGGCTCAGTTGGTTAAGCGACTGCCTTCAGCTCAGGTCATGATCCTGGAGTCCCTGGATCGAGTCCCGCATTGGGCTCCCTGCTCGGCACGGAGTCTGCTTCTCCCCCTCACCCCCCCCCCCCTCTCTTGTGCTCTCTCTCTCTCTCTCATTCTCTCTCTCTCAAATAAATAAATAAAATCTTTAAAAAAAAAAAAAATTCCCAATGAGAATTTAAAAACTTAATCAATGTGCTTCCAATTAACATAAACTTTATTTCATGTGCAAAAGTATCTGTGCTTCTTCTCTTAGATTACATGAATGTTTTTCTTTCCCTAGTCTGAAGTTATAGTGATAAATAAGAGGTGAGTGAGAGATGCGTTGCTATAATGAAAAGGAGTATATAGGTAAATCCAAGTAATTGAGGATCCCAAGGGAATGAAATAGGGTATAAATATAATATTCTATTTTTAATAGAGCCATAACAAGTATAGAAATTATGGATGGTGATTATACCAATTATGCCATGGGAAAGGACCTCTCTACATTTAAAATCACAGAGGAGGAATGGTGCATTATGTAACTTCTGGAGGGAGTTCAATTCACAATTCAACAAATAATTATTTAACTGACTATTGGGTGCCAGGCACTGTGAGTTTCTTGTCATTGGTGGTAACAAAAGCAGAAGCAGAAATATGTTAGAGAACATGTAAGGTTCTTCCCACACCTTGTTCCTAAATTTTTTAAAGGGTAAAATAAAATCTATTTCTATATCTACACATGTGCCAATATTGACTATAATTCCAACCAGTGGTTCTCATTGCTCATTGAACATTAGAAACTCCTAGGGACATTTTGAAAACTGCTGTTCCAGAATGCCATCCAGGCCAATTCAGTCAGAATCTCTGGGACTGTGTCCTCAGCAGTGATACTTTTAAATCTCCCCAGAGGGTGAAAATGTGCAGTCAGGGTTGAGAAATCCTGCTTTAAACTATTGATAGAGACTGCTATACAGGGGTTTACTTTATATTTATAGATTTTGCCAGTATGTTTTTATATTGTTTATTAATTACCCTAAGTACATATACTCCTGATGAAAACTGAGTGCCATGCATTTTGAAAAGTCAAAGACCTTAATTTGAAACCAGTAATAAATCCTAATTTGAACATTTGGGGCATCAGATTTATTTTCCCCATGTCTTAATTTGTTTTTATTTTTTAACAAACTTACCTTATTACAAATCTAATTTTTCTTGAATATAAGCCAATTTTGCCCTATCAAATCTAATTATTATAAATTAAGGCAGTTAATGTGCATCAGGACCTGTGTTATTTTATCTGCACCATCATTCCTCAACACCACAAAACAGGTGTAAAACTAGATATATTTAATAAGAAAATCTTCCATCATGCTATAATGTATTAGGCTATTATGTAATATCTTTTATGTAATACATTTTACATATAATTATTTTGTTTACTGTTATAATTATAAAGTAAATATTGTACATAATATTTGATTTCAACAATTCTGCCAGTATCTTTAATCCAGGTGATATAAACTGATGACCAACAACTTCAATTGCCTTCTGTTAGGCAATTATATCAAAACATTAAAACTATAAATGAACTTACCTCTATCAAATTAAAATCTTTTGCTTATTTTCAACTCAGAGAAATAGTTTCTACCATTTTTTCTTATTTGTTCTCCTGTGTTCTCTCTGCTGTCCTTATGGATCCTTTTATCACACAGATACCATAGCTTCCAAATTTTGTTTTATATTCTTTCATTTTATTATTTCTCTTTTAGTATTTATATCTTGACTTTTGTAAAAACATTTAATACATTTTGAAAAGATATGTTTGACAATTTGAGATGTTTTTTTCTCAGCAATCTATCCATTCCCTTTTCTAACTCACTAATCCAATCTTGTGTCTCTCTTTTTAAAGGCATTTTACTCTTAGAAAAAAAAAAAAAAAAAAAGATTTCAATCTCCAAGTATTCTGGTTTGATTTATATATACAGAAGATTTTCTTATAATTTGATAATTGATAATATCATCTTATTAAGGCTGTTATTAGTTATACTTTTTAAAACATTGCCCTCTATTAACTGTTTCATTGAGATTTGTTCTACAATTTTGATGCTCTTCATTGTGCTGTTTCCTTCAAATGCTTGGCTACTCTGTTTTGTATGTGTAGAATTTTGTCATACTTCTGGTTTGGGGCAGGGCATCAGAGTGGTCATGGATAACTGGAATATGTGTTGTCACCCAAATGAAAACCATGGTATGTTGGTAGTAAACAGAGCTCCCCGTTACAGGAATATAGAGCTAACAGTACTGTATGGACGGTGGGGATGCGAGGTTGAAGTGACAGGATATATGTGTACCCTGATTTATGATTGTCAAAGTCCCTAAATTTTCAGGTCATCATATAACTGGCGTACTTTTCTCTTTCTAGATTCCAGGTATCTGTTTTGGCAGCTCCCTATGGCATACTACTTAATTATTCAGAAAAAAAAATAACTAGGTTAATCGTTTTTCCATATTCATTCCTTCCCTCATTGTTTTAGTGAAGGTACAGAGCAAGACTACTCCTAGTCTTTTACTCAGGTGCTTGGAAATTAGGACCAGTGCTTCAGTGGAAGAGTAACCAATCACCTTTGCTGTCACCTACTGAGCATATATGAGAGAAAGGCTGGGGTCCACCAGAGCTGGCTCTTCTAAAGAGACTATTTTAATTATCTTCATTAATATCCCAGAACTTCCCTTTGCGCATTTGTATTTGTCATTTCTGGGCCCGGAATTGTTCTATTTTTCTTCTGAGATCTAGGCCATGACTTCAGAGCCCTGATTTCTCTATCCCTCTGAAATTGCTCTTTTCTATTTTTTAAACATACTTCAAAAAAGCCTTTCTATTTATGACACTTGTCATGTTATAACTGATGGACTTTATTTAAAATGTTCCCTGTGATTTGGATGGGGACTTATTTGTGTGTTCACTTTACTGCCTTGATCCAATCTCTATCCTTCCATATATAAAACAACTCTTACTAGCCACACATGTTGTATTTCTCTGTATAAGGATTATGAGATGGCTTTTAGAACCTCCATATGTATTTGGAAACTACAAATACAAAAAAAACTATTTTAAGGCTGAAGTCTAGTAATATAATTTGATTGGAAGTAGCAATATTAATATACCAGAAACAATCATATTTCTAGAAAATCTCAGATCTCAAAATGTTTGAAAAATATCAGTGAGGGGCTCCTGGGTGGCTCACTCAGTTAGGCGTCTGACTCTTGGTTTCAGCTCAGGTCATGATCTCCGGATGGTGAGATCAAGCCCCACATTGGGTTCCACACTCGGTGCAGAGTCTGCTTGGGATTCTCTCTCTCACTTTCCCTCTGCCCCTACCCCCACTCGTGTGCTCCCTCTCTCTCTCTCTCCAAAATAATAAATATATAAATCTTTAAAAAATATATCAGTTAGGAAAGTGTTTGGAGTGTGGTAAAATGACTGGGACTCTACCTTATATGAATTGTTTTAAGTTAGATTTAAAATGTATCAAGAATTTATTCACCTAGTTTATTCAACATTGTACTTTTAAACCACCATTTATCACTCAATATTAGAAAAAGGACATAGTTATTGCATAAAACCCATACTGCCTTTAGCAGTCCTCTTCACATTTCCCTTCCTCCATTAATGCAAACTGGTAACCAGTATGGTTATCTACTCTAGGACATTGACAGAAAATGGTTTTGTTTCTCTTGCAGACTATAACATTTTAATTTATTTTTATTTTTTTATTATGTTATGTTAATCACCATACATTACATCATTAGTTTGGACTATAGCATTTTTTTTAAAGATTTTATTTATTTATTTGACAGAGAGATAGAGAGAGAGAGCAAGTAGGCAGAGAGGCAGGCAGAGGGAGAGGGAGAAGCAGGCTCCTCGCCGAGCAGGGAGCCCGATGCGGGGCTCGATCCCAGGACCCTGGGATCCTGACCTGAGCCGAAGGCAGCTGCTTAACCAACTGAGCCACCCAGGCTCCCCTAGACTATAGCATTTTTAAAAGAAGGGTTCATTGACTCAGATATGTCTCATTGATCCAATCTATCAGGCAACTGCTTTTGGGGTGGCCATGCCAATCCCACTCAACAGATTCAAATTTGGAAGAACAAAGGTTGGGATTAAGACCTACCACTTCAAGTCAATTCTACTTGACAAACATTTATTAAGAACTTAGTGTATATAAAACATAATTAATGAATTTCTATACAGAGATTAACATTGAAGTAGATGCTTGACAGAGTGAGAACAGTTTTAAAAAACTAGGATTTAAGATAGAAATGTGTTCACATTTTAAATGTAGGGTAAAAGAAGAGGAAATATCAAAATATACAGAGCACAATAGACTAAGCATTAAGATTACCTCAAGAATCTCAAGTGGACAGCCTCAGAGTCAAAGTCAATAGAAAGGCTAGCCAGAATAAACCCTAAGAGAAGGTTTGTGATTGATAAATCAATCTTTTTTGAGAAACATTTTAGTGAGGGCTGTTGGCAGAGACCACATTAGATGATGAAGTGAGTTGTAAATAGTACAGGGAATAGCATATGGTTTTAAAGCATCAGACATAGAAGGGCAAGAAAAAGGGGAGCACCATCAAGGATTGAATTTCTTGGGTTCTTGGAAGCCAAGTAGAAAGAGTCACCCAAAAAAAAGAGAGAAACTAAAGATACAAAAGGAAATCCTGGCAGGATTGGGCAGAGATGAGACCAGTTGTTCAAGTAACTGAGTTAAGCGTTTCTCTGAAACTGGAGAGAAAAAATAATTTAAAATATGGTGAAATTCGAAGTGAAAAGTAGAAATTTGAAAGAATTCTCATTGGACTATTTCTATCATTCTATTCATGTAGGAAACCAATACCACAGGATGAAAGTAAGGGCTTTATTTACTACTTCACTAAAGAAATCACACTTGAGAGTTATTCTATAAATCAGGCACAGTGCTGACCATTGAGGATTTGCTGGAAAATGAAATGTGTATGATTTCTGTTCCAGCAGGAAGCCAAATTAAAAGATAAAAAAAACAGATGAAGAGCTAAAAAAGTGATAATGTGCTTTAAAAAATATGCAGTGGTTATAGATAAAGGTAGCTGAGAAAAGGGAGCAGGCTTTATAATAAGTAAACAGAGAATTCCTTCTTAAGCAGCTGAAATTTAAAATAAGTAACAAAGGATTAAATATAATTAGCCAAGTAAAAAAATGGGAGGAAAGTCATTCCGGATGAGGATACTGAAGATAAGAAAAGGCTTTCCACTAAAAAATGGTACAACATATTGAAAGAACTGAGGGGTGCCTGGGAGGCTCAGTCGTTAAGCGTCTGCCTTCGGCTCAGGTCATGGTCCCAGGGTCCTGGGATCGAGCCCCTCATCGGGCTCCCTGCTCAGCGGGAAGCCTGCTTCTCCCTCTCCCACTCCCCCTGCTTGTGTTCTCTCTCTCGCTGTGTCTCTCTATGTCAAATAATAAATAAAATCTTTAAAAAAAAATATTCAAAGATAAGAGAGATAAGCCACATTTGATACCTGACTTTAGTGCCTTAACTCTCCCAAACAATGTTTGAATTATAGTCTCCTTCAGTCATTAACCTTGTTTCCTGAATATCCTTCCTTTCCTTTCTCTTCAAATTTTACATATTTTAAAGGCTGAAGGGGAAAAAAACCCTCATCTTTTCTATATGTGCACATAGCTTTATATTTATTATTTGTATATAGCATTAGATTTCATCTGTCTATCATTTATCTGTCTTTCCATTCATTCATCCAACTCTGTACTCTCTTTATCTATCCATAATAATAATAAAAAATAATTACTAGCTGGGAGTGATTTGGGTTGGTTGTTGTATTACAGTTCTACCAATAAAAGACATTCAATCATACTATATAGGGAAGATAACTTTGGAACCATTTGGTTCAACCAGTTCATTTAGTGGAACAGTAAAGCAAGTCTGAAAATAAATAATTTACTAATAGCAATGTAGCTACTGAGTTGTTTTCTAAAACATTTTAAGTAACTTAGTAGAATTATATTTGAAAGGTCTTTGAATTACAAGTAATAATCCAACAGCTAGAAACTCCAGAAAATGGAATATGGTAATAAAAGCATTAGAATATTTTTTTTAAAAAATCAAAGTGTTCTAAAAATGAATTTGATTTTGACTTACAGTGGGACTTACACGACATAATAGGTAGCAGAAAACATGTCAACATTATGGATATAACTTTATACTAAATGAACAGAGGCTAAATCAGGCTTCAATAATTGTCCTTTATTGAGCCAAAAATTACTTAGATTTAACTCTTCTCAGAGAATATAATTCAGCATTTAATGGGTTTAGATGCAAACTGTCTCTGCTGCCTGTCACTACATGATTTGGGACTAGTTACTAGTAACTTTTCTCAATCTTAGTTTTCCCATCTACAATGTGAGGATAATAATTCCTTTTAAAAAAGATTTTTGTATAGATTGAATGAGATAAATGTTGTGGAATGTCACATAAATAAATAGTGGGCGTCGCATAAATAAATAGTGGGCATACTACAACAACTATGACTATAGCTGTTCTATTACTCACAACTTACTAACTAGGTCGCTAACTAAACTAATTGTTGATATTAAACAAGTTTGCTCCTGGCACAGATTTTAGAAATGTTGGTTGGGCACAGGTAATGAAGATCCTGAATTCCAATATAATTCGCAAGGATTTTTATACTATAGACATTGAGGGCTCCTGGTATATTTTTTTACAAAGTGAATGATTTTATGAATTTAATATTTTATTTTATTTTTTTTTTATTTTATTTTTTTTTTTAAAGATTTTATTTATTTATTTGACAGAGAGAGACACAGCGAGAGAGAGAGCACAAGCAGGGGGAGTGGGAGAGGGAGAAGCAGGCTTCCCGCCAAGCAGAGAGCCCGATGTGGGGCTCCATCCCAGGACCCTGGGATCATGACCTGAGCTGAAGGCAGACGCTTAACGACTGAGCCACCCAGGCGCCCCTGAATTTAATATTTTAGAAAATTTATCTAATGATACTAAACAAGACTGAGTATAGCTTCAAAAAGACCAATTAGGAAGCTATTGGTACACTCTAGGAGAGATTCAATAATTAACAGAAATAGTACTGAAAGAAAGGGTGACAATGATAACTGAATTGAATATAAATAAGTAAAAATTAGTTGAATAAGAATTGTGGAAAGATGGTAAAATATTCTTTATGTGTCTATTTAAGCAATAAATCTAAATAACCCAGGACTATATTTAGATACACAATAATTAGGTTTTTGTCACTTTATTCACATCATTAATATTAAAAGAAGGAGCAGGTGTACTTTCTTGATTGTTCATTCATTGTAATTGATATAGGTCTTTCCTTAATGTCAGAAAGGCTCAGATTTGTTCATGTAGGTATTATGAATGAGTACAATCAGTGCTAAATAATTCTAAGGGAAAAATAAATTTTTAAGCATTAGCAATTAGACTATCTATTGAGAACCTAAAATAAAGGCAGAAATACCCTTGAGAAAGTGATACTACCACATTCTTAACATGCTTAAATATGCTTTAACATTCATCTGCTCAAAGTAGGGTGTAACTGCCTATGCATCTCTTTTTACAACCTCCCATTTTAAGAAATTACATAACAGTCAAAGGTATATTAATTTTTAAAAGAAATCATAAGCTATAAATTACCATAAATGTGTTTGTTTTATGATGCTACAAAAACATTGTCATCAAGATAAATCTGTTTATAAAAACAATGAGCCATTTATTCCATCTCATGGGAAAAAATTATCACTACAGCACAGATATCAACAGTATTCTCCTAAATGTTCTAGACAAGTTGCACCTTTGCTCTCTACCTATCCAATTTCCTTGAGAGCTAATCTAAAACAGTCTATACTCATTTTCCTTTGTTCTGCCTCTGCCTCAAGGAAGATAAACTAACCACTACTTTAAAAAAACTGTATTGAGAATATACATATATGTCTAAAATTAAGTTGTATAAAAAAATTTTCATTGTTAACTCATCATAGGCCTTTTCTTTTTACCTCTTTTATTAATATTTGCCAATCACAGAATTTTCCAAAGCTCATCTTTTTGTAAGTATTAAGCTAAAAATACACACTGAGTTAAGAAATAAATGAAGTTTATTAATGAAATGATAACGAAAAAAATTATTTACTGTTTTTGACTCTGTAAACATAGGAAACCCATCTAACTATGTACTTTATTTTATATGTATCTTTAAGGAAATATTCAGCATATGTTTAATAGTAAGGCATAAATTAATGAACTATAAAACTTTTTGTTATAAAGATATACAAGAAACATTTTATATGGAAGAAAATTCTTTTTTTTTACTCTATATTTTTAACTTATTTTATTTAAATTCAATTAGTTAACATAGTGTGTCATTAGTTTCAGATGTAGAGTTCAGTGATTCATTATTGTATATAATACCCAGTGCTCATTACATCATGTGCCCTCCTAATGCCCATCACCCAGTTACCCCATCCACCCACCCACCTCCCCTCCAGCAAACCTCAGGTTTTTTCCTAGAGTTAAGAGTCTCTTATGGTTTGTCTCCCTTACAGTAGAGATTGAAAAGGTATAGAAAATGTAGTTGCATTTCTCTATACCATCTGAAAAAGAAACAAAAATTATTCCAAAGTAGAATAATAATCAACTTTTATTTACTAAGATTTATATTACTTAAAGAGGCAAATTAACTAAAATAAACCAGGAAAAGTTTAAGTGCATGGGTTTGTCCAAAACTACAGGTACATTCTTTTTTGTTGTTCTTTCAAACTGGGAATTCTTTATTCCCACTTCACTTTTTTTTTTTTTGCATGCAAAGACCCTTTTAATAATTTAAAATCTTAACATTTACAAACATATTAACACAATATATATTATTCAGAACAATTTTTAGGTAATGCAATATGTATTAAATTAGCATCTGCATAACATTTTATGTTCACTGCAGATACATTCTTACTCTTAATCTAAATAAACTCACAATTCTTGATTTTTTTCCTTTCTCAAGACAAAATACTATTGTATGTGCAAAGGAAGAAGGGTCTGTCTGTCCCTCTCTCTCTCTCTCTCCCGCCCCATGCCCCCCAACCATGAAAATTTAAATACACAATACTTCTGTTGCTTAATTCTATTCAAAATGACTTCACATCCCTCAATGTGACTCTTACTATAATGAGGATAATGTTAATGGTTATAGCTATAACTTAGAGCATATTTACTATATACGTTAAGAAAGTTTTTTATAATATCTGTGTGAGACTTTTTTTGTTAAATCATCATTTTGCAGGAGAAGAAGATGAATCATAGAAAAGTTATAACTTATCCGTTGTCATATAACTAGTTTGGATCACATCCCACATTGTATCTGGGTCTGTTTGATTCCACAGTGGGTACCTAGAAGCATTGTGCTGGTGAGGTATTTAATTGTAGGGGGAAATGGGAAAGACGCCGAAGTATGGAAAATGAATCAGACTAAATTAAATTGGAAAAGAAAAAGAAAAAAAAAAAAAAAGAGAATCCCTCATATCTTATGCAGGTGACCACTTTTCCTAGCATTCATTTAAATGTGCATTAAAGTCTACTAAAAAGGAAATTCGAAATCAGGCTCTGCATACAGCATGACTAGAAAATCACCTGTAAATTTTAAAGACAAGTGTGACATTCATTAAAGTTCAAAAAGCCTTGCACTCTAGTAATACAATGTGGAAATGATGAGTTACGCCAGTAATCCTTTCAACCCATTTCACAGTGTTCTTACTTGACCTCTTCAATTGTCAATAGAAGTTTTTGAAGACAGGAGAAATAATTCTTTGTGAAAAATTTCCATTCAGCATACAGTGTTTAACCAAGGTAATCTTTCATTATAACAGGCATACATAATAACTACTAAACGTTCCTACCATTCTTATAATAACTATTAAGAATTTTCACTTTTATTATCACTGCTAATTGTTCTTACAGTGCCGGCTATTATGCTTAGTGGTAAACATACATTTATATACCTTGAATGAAATAAATTAAATGCATACTATTCTAGAATAGTGCCAGCTCAGACAAATTTTGGTGAGTAACCGTTTGATATCACTCATGATACAAAAAGTTTAGAACAGCAAATGAACTAATTACAAGAATATTTGGATAATTATCTTTGGTCATGAAAATGACTAGTGTCCTTTTCTTTCCTTAATATACTGTGAATTCTTGTTGAGTGGAAATTAAATGTTCTAATTATGTGTTTTATACCCCTCAAATCATAATTAGTACAAACTATGTTAAATAAATTTTAATTGAATAAATAACCAATTGATTAAATTGTTACAATATTGAAAATTACAGATTAGTAAAAAGAATACTTAATTTAGAATCAAAATCCCTGACTATGAATCTCTTTTATCACATTAGTTTCAAGAGTTTGGAGAAACCACACAAACTCTCCGATTCTCTGATTCTCTTTTTTTTTTTTTTAAAGATTTTATTCATTTATTTGACAGAGAGAGACACAGCGAGAGAGGGAACACAAGCAGGGGGAGTGGGAGAGGGAGAAGTAAGCCTCCCGCTGAGCAGGGAGCCCGATGTGGGACTCGATCCCAGGACCCCGGGATCACGACCTGAGCCGAAGGCAGACGCTTAACGACTGAGCCACCCAGGCGCCCGATTCTCTGATCCTAATCTAAGAAACAGGGCCACCAGTGCTACATCTCAAGATTGCTTTGAGCATCAAATAAGACAATGCATGCAAAATTATTTTACTAACTTTGAAATTATGATTATGAATTTTCTAATTTTCATTTATTTTGATAATGCACAGAAATAATACAAGCTATTATATCATATATTACTATCTTAATAAATAAAGAGTCAGATTCTCCTGGTTCATACAAGACAGAAATGGCATGGTACAATAAAAAACAGAATTTAGAAATTTATGCATTCATCTAATTTTGTCAGTACATTTTTTATCTTTACTAAACACCCTTATCATCTCTGAAGCTTAGATTCTTCATTTGTAAAATAAGAATGCTAAAATATTTCTGTTTTTTCACTTCTGCTAGGCTATTAAGGATTCTTTAGTAGTTATAGTAATACTAAATTATGAATGATGTACAATATATTCATTTTATAAATGTGCATAAAAATTTTTGACTATATAATAAGAGGATTTTTATAACATTAAAATAGGAATAAATCTAGATTATTTTTCTCTTTCAAAAGGTTTCTCTTTAAAACCAGCACATTTCCTTTTTTTCTTTTCTTTTTTTTTTCTGGCTTAATTAACAGAAATTTATTTTCTCATCATTCTGGAAGCTAAAAGTCCAAGATCAAGGTGTCAGCAAGTTTGGTTTCTCCTGAAGCCTCTCTCCTAGGCTGGCAGAGGGCCACTTTCTAGCTATGTCCTCACATGGTCTTTTCTCTGTTAACTATTCATCTTTGGTGTCTCTTTCTTGCCACAAATTTCCTCTTCTCTCTCTCTCTTTTTTTTTTTTTAAAGATTTTATTTATTTGACAGAGAGAGAGAGAGCGAGAGCAGGAACACAAGCAGGGGGAGTGGGAGAGGGAGAAGCAGGCTTCCCACCGAGCAGGGAGCCCGATGTGGGACTCGATCCCGGGACCCCAGGATCATAACCTGAGCCGAAGGCAGACGCTTAACGACTGAGCCACCCAGGCGCCCATCTCTCTTCTTTTTTTTAATTGAGATAAACTTGACATATTATATTAGTTTCAAGTGTACCACATAATGAATGATTCAATATAAGATATATTGCATATACTATAGAAATGATCACCACAGTAAGTCCAGTTAACATCCATCACCACACTGTTACAACTTTTTTCTTGTGATGAGAACTTTCAAGATCCACACTCCTCCACACTTTGATTGCTGTTATTACAATGGCCCAGTGCTGTCATCTGTTACTACAAAGGACTTAACCACCAACCATTTGATACTCACTGCAGTGTTTATTGTAGCAACGCTGCCAAATATATTGTCTGCCATATCTTTCAATGTTCCTTTTATGAGATACTGTATTCTTGGGGCCAGGCAAACTTTTGCTTCTTATGAGCAACTGATATTAATTTTTAAGATAATGACACTGAATCTTCCATCTAATCATTCATTTCCCTTTCCTTCAGCTGCTAAGAATATCAGAGCCAAATATTTAGTCTGCATTCAATAAATATTGCAGAAACTTAAGGAACATATTTTTTAAAAACAAATCTTTTCTTGGTTTCTAATTAAGCAAACGTCCTTCCTTCCTTCCTTCCTTCCTCCCACCCTCCCTCCCTCCTTCCTCCTTCCTTCTTTTCTTCTTTCTTTCTTTCTTTTTTTTCTTTCTGCTTTTATGTCTTTCTTGGTTCTACTTTCTATTCTCTTTTTATTTTATCTTTATCTGTATGTGTATGTGTGATAACATTGTAAATTATCTCAGGAACATTTACCCATTATGATATTTCATCTTGACTTTCATAAACCACATATGAAAATCAGTCTTAGTTATACTTTAGTCAACCTTAATTTTAAATCAAAACAAAGTGATTGTTCTTAGCTACTAGCTTTATTAGACTGGATACTTAACAACTTACCTCCTTCATCAATGAGATATTTTATATATGTCTACCTTTAGACTCTCCATCATCCCAGAAGTGTTGAATTAAAAATTATTTTCTTTGGGGCACCTGGGTGACTCAGTCGGTTAAGTGTCCAACTCTTGATTTTGGCTCAGGTCATGATCTCTCAGGGTCCTGAGATCAAGCCCCATGCTCTGCACTCAGTGGGGAGTCTGTTTCTCTCTCTCTCCCACTGCCCCTTCCCCTGTTTGCATATGTGCATACTCTCTCTCTAAAATAGATACATAAATCTTTTTTAAAAAAATATTTTCCTTTAGGGCAATTATGAGTCCTATAGGATTCTGATGTTATAATAAAATAAAGTATGAATATGATTAAAATCTATTTATGGCAACAACTATCTTCAGAAAGAAAATTAAATTATCCACACCTGCTTATTTCAAATGGAAGAATAAGCCATAAGTGAATAAAATAGTTATGCAGAGGACAGAAATAAAAATTAGGTAACAGATAGAAGCTATACTTTCCTGAATATACTCTGTTGTGTAGATATAGCTTTGGAAGCTTATAAAGGTTTTGCATAATTATAAAACAAAATTAAGTCAGAATAAGGAAAAAAAAGGAATCCCTAAAAACCATGAGAAAAATAGAATAAATAATCCTGCGTTGGTGGCTCCCTCACACAGAGAGAAAATATTTCAAGTGACCTTAAAGCGCAGTAATTTGATTATAAAATAAATCAAAATAAATAAACTTGGGAAAAAAATAACTGAGGGGAAAAAACAAATCTTAAACAGCTTTTAGGGCGCCTGGGTGGCTCAGTTGGTTAAGCGACTGCCTTCGGCTCAGGTCATGATCCTGGAGTCCCAGGATCGAGTCCCGCATCGGGCTCCCTGCTCGGCAGGGAGTCTGCTTCTCCCTCTGACCCTCCTCTCTCTCATGCTCTCTGTCTCTCATTCTCTCTCTCTCAAATAAATAAATAAAATCTTTAAAAAAAAAAAAAAAAACAGCTTTTAGTAATACTGTTAGTGGTAATACTAATGTCTTTATTTTGAAATAAACATACCAAAAAATAACTACATTAGTATTTGGGAAATAAAAATTTTAGTGTATGAGAAAAATTAAAGTATGTTAAAGATATAAGCAAAATCCTGCAATCCTAAATTTAAACCAAAATATCACTATAATTCATAATATACTTCCTCTTTTAAATCATACAGAATTCCTGGCTTTGTTCATTGCAAAAGGTCTAAGGATGGTGACCAATTCCAAGAGCAACAAACACCCCTCATTCAGATGGCAGACCCTAAATACCATTTTTCACTAAAGGGAATTATGACTACTTGCAGAAATGCAAAGTCCAGAGCAGGAAATGTAGAATGAGCCCCAACATGTTTTGCTTTGTTTGTTTTGCTTTGTTCTGTAATCCCTAAAACCAAAGATTGTTACAGGTTTACTGGGGTCTTGTTAAGTATATAAATGAACCAAATTGAAGAAGTTGACAGGAGAATTTGAGTACAAGTGAGCCTTGTGGCTAACACGCATTGCAACATAAACCTCATAACTCCTACCTCATCCACAAACCTCTGTTCCCATAAGCCACATTCAGAAACCAAAAAAAAAAAAATAATAATAATAATAATACCAATTCTCTTAATTCCCGAAGGCCAAAATGTGGACTTTTTCCCCTACATTTATTCTTACATAAACAAAGGAACTGCTTTGATAAGTTTGCTTATGTCTTTCTCTATGGAATTATTTTTACCTTGCTTCAATATAAAAAGGATTTGAAATAGCTTACAGAACATACATAAGGTGGTAAAAATAGAACAGAAAATTCAGGTGAAGGAAAAAATAAAGGGAGTTAGTATTAAAATTTAAATTGCATGCCATTTATAAGCAAGTTATAAAAAGTTGCTAAAGGAAGACAACAAGTCTCTGGGATTTGGACTGTCATGAAGTAGGACATATTCAGGTTAAATCATTTGCACCCATAAAATAAAAAACAAGCTAATTAATGAATAGAAATGCATTTTCCACTTAAGAATCTTCATGAAATGGTCATTTTGCTATGTTCTGAAGGATTATTTTTATTTTTATTTTTTTATTTTATTATGTTATGTTGATCACCATACATTACATCATTAGTTTTTGATGTAGTGTTCCATGATTCATTGTTTGCATATAACACCCAGTGCTCCATGCAGTATGTGCCCTCTTTAATACCCATCACCAGGCTAACCCACCCCCCACTATCACCACTGCTATTCAACATAGTACTAGAAGTCCTAGCCACAGCAATCAGTCAACAAAAAGAAATAAAAGCTATCCAAAACGTCAAAGAAGAAGTCAAACTCTCACTCTTTGCAGATGATATGATACTTTATGTGGAAAACCCAAAAGACTCCACCCCAAAATTGCTAGAACTCATACAGGAATTCAGTAAAGTGGCAGGATATAAAACCAATGCACAGAAATCAGTGGCATTCCTATACACCAACAACAAGACAGAAGAGAAATTAAGGAGTCGATCCCATTTACAATTGCACCCAAAACCATAAGATACCTAGGAATAAACCTAACCAAAGAGGCAAAGGATCTGTACAGAGAAAACTATAAAATACTCATGAAAGAAATTGAGGAAGACACAAAGAAATGGAAAAACGTTCCATGCTCATGGATTGGAAGAACTAATATTGTGAAGATGTCAATGCTACCTAGAGCAATCTACACATTTAATGCAATCCCTATCAAAATACCATCCACTTTTTTTCAAAAAAATGGAACAAATAATCCTAAAATTTGTATGGAACTGAAAAGACCCCGAATAGCCAGAGGAATGTTGAAAAAGAAAAGCAAAGCTGGTCGCATCACAATTCCGGACTTCCAGCTCTATTACAAAGCTGTCATCATCAAGACAGTATGGGACTGACACAAAAACAGACACGTAGATCAATGGAACAGAATAGAGAGCCCAGAAATGGACCCTCAACTCTATGGTCGACTAATCTTTGACAAAGCAGGAAAGAATGACCAATGGAAAAAAGACAGTCTCTTCAACAAATGGTGTTGGGAAAATTGGACAGCCACATGCAGAAGAATGAAACTGGACCATTTCCTTACACCACACACAAAAATAGATTCCAAATGGTTGAAAGGCCTAAATGTGAGACAGGAGTCCATCAAAATCCTAAAGGAGAACACAGGCAGCAACCTTTTCGACCTCAGCCACAGCAACTTCTTCCTAGAAACATCTCCAAAGGCAAGGGAAGTAAGGGCAAAAATGAACTATTGGGACTTCATCAGGATAAAAAGTTTTTGCACAGCAAAAGAAACAGTCAACAAAACCAAAAGACAACCGACAGAATGGGAAAAGATATTTGTAAATGACATATCAGATAAAGGGCTAGTATCCAAACTCTATAAAGAACTTCTTAAACTCAACACCCAAAGAACAAATGATCCAATCAAGAAATGGGCAGAAGACATGAACAGACATTTTTCCAAAAAAGACATCCAAATGGCCAACAGACACATGAAAAAGTGCTCAACATCACTCGGCATCAGGGAAATCCAAATCAAAACCTCAATGAGATACCACCTCACACCAGTCAGAATGGCTAAAATTAACAAGTCAGGAAATGAAAGATGTTGGCGAGGATGCAGAGAAAGGGGAACCCTCCTACACTGTAGGTGGGAATGAAAGCTGGTGCAACCACTCTGGAAAACAGTATGGAGGTTCCTCAAAAAGTTGAAAATAGAGCTACTATATGATCCAGCAATTGCTACTGGGTATTTACCCCAAAGATACAAAGGTAGGGATCCAAAGGGGTACGTGCACCCCGATGTTTATAGCAGCAATGTCCACAATAGCCTAACTATGGAAAGAGCCAAGATGTCCTTTGACAGATGACTGTCTAAAGAAGATGTGGTATATGTATACAATGGAATATTATACAGCCACCAAAAGAAATGAAATCTTGCCATTTGCAACGACATGGATGGAACTGGAGGGTATTATGCTGAGCGAAATAAGTCAATCAGAGAAAGACTTGTATCATATGATCTCACTGATATGAGGAATTCTTAATCTCAGGAAACAAACTGAGGGTTGCTGGAGTGGTGGGGGGTGAGAGGGACGGGGTGGCTGGGTGATACACGTTGGGGAGGGTATATGCTATGGTGAGCACTGTACCTCTGAAACAAATAAAGGATTGGGGCGCCTGGGTGACTCAGTTGGTTAAGCGACTGCATTCGGCTCAGGTCATGATCCTGGAGTCCCAGGATCGAGTCCCACATCGGGCTCCCTGCTCAGCAGGGAGTCTGCTTCTCCCTCTAACCCTCTCCCTTCTCATGCTCTCATTCTCTCTCTCAAATAAATAAATAAAAATCTATTAAAAAAAACTACGTGAAACAAATAAAGGATTATTTTTAATGACAAGTCTGTAGAAAATACAATGGAGACATCAAAGCATCATTGTTTGAAACATTATGTGGAAGTAGAGTTCAGCAAATTCTGAACCACATATAACCTAAGGAGCACTCTGGTATTCTGGCTAAATCCAAAGAACATCTTCTAGAAATCTCACAAGGACAGCTGTGTTTTCTTCATGTCATCCTTCCTAAATAGTACTTTTTCCAGAACAGCTTTTGCTAAGGATTGAGCCATCATAAATACAAGTCCATTTCCCCAACAACATATCACACTACTTTCCATGAATTTTCAGGCTAGGTATTAAAATATCAACAGCAAATGGGCAATTGAAGATCTTCTTTACTGACTAGTATATTATTGCCCTGGAAATAACACTCCACTATTTTAAGTGAGAAAAAAAGTAAAATAAAATCATGTATGTAGCGCAGTCCAATCGTTGTAAAAACAAACAAACAACTAAATGAGTAGGCAATTGCATGTATTTACAATTAATTGCCCAGCAGGATATTCATTAATATATGAAAAGTGAGTATCTCAAGGTGGAAAGATGGCAGGTTATACTTTTCTCTATTGCCTGATATTTAAAAAAATTTTAATAACATACATTTTCTTTAGATTGGCTATAAACTTTAGTTATGTTCATAATCATTGGACTGTAATATTGATCCACAGTAAACTGATCCAGATAAAATTAAAACTATCAGTAATTATCATTATTGAAAATTTCCAGATATTTATATATATTTAAGAATTCTTATACAGAGGGGCGCCTGGGTGGCTCAGTCGGTTAAGCGTCTGCCTTCGGCTCAGGTAATGATCCCAGGGTCCTGGGTTTGAGCCCCACATTGGGCTCCCTGCTCAGCAGGACGTCTGCTTCTCCCTGTCCTGCTCCCCCTGTTTGTGCTCTCTCTGTCTCTGACAAATAAATAGAATCTTATTATAAAAGAATTCTTATATGGAAATATACACTAATATTCCAAAACTCACAGTTAATTTGTTTCAGGACAGAAGTGATAAGGAATGCTGAGTCCCATAAGAACTGAGTGTCCTAAACCTTGGCATTTGTATCAGAATTAAACCTAAGATAAAGCAAAATATTGACATAATATAAATAATAACCATTATGACCATTACATTTTCCTCTTCTAAGTAAACCTATCTGTGGCTCCTTGGGATTTTAAAATAATTTATTTCCATATCTAGTATTTTCCTTTTTATTCGGAGTTTATAATTTTATTATTTTTTGAGGCATATATAGCTCATAATTAAAATATCATTCACTAGGATGGATAGGATAAAATTATTTACATAATTTATATTTCTTTTCAGGAGAGGAAAATATGCTAGACCACTTCAATTTCACCATCTAACTTTTCTTACTCTTAAATTTTAGCTTATAATCTGGTTTCTCAAGTGTCTAAACATGTGTGTTTGCTTTGGCAGCGCATATACTAAAATTGGAACAATGTGGAGAAGATTGGCATGGTCCCTGCACAAGGATGACATCCAAGTGTTTAAACATAAAATATTTTAAAAAGTTAACCACAAATTTAATATTTTCTTGTTTAGTACAACTTCCATATTACATTATGTTCTATCCCTTGCTCCTCTTGTTGGTGATATTTAGTACTGGTTCTTCACTTGGTTACAAATCCTATCCCTTCAATACCAAAGGAACAGTCCCGTACAAAGTATACAATGGCCAACATTTCGTTATTAAAGTATTTATACATACATAAATAATGTCTGCAATATTTTGCTGGACAGTTATTTCCAGTTTGTTGAACACTCACAACCTTTAAAAAATACTGCTGAAGTTTACTTTATTTTATTTTAATTTTTTTATAGTATTCATCCAGTGATATTTTAAAGGTAACTGAATATACTTGGAAAATGATACAAATTTATGAGTATTTGATTTACTACTATAAAAGTGGCCTTGCTACTGTGCCCCATTTACATAGGATTTGTAAAATACAGAGATAAGGCAACTTTTTATATAAATGTTCAAATAGTGTCTTGACTTGTTAACCAAAGAAAGTTATTTCTAAAATATGCTGAATCTTGAGACTAAAAAAAATTACTTTAGAAAAATGATATTAGAGTATTATGGTTTCTATTGAATCTAAAATATTTTAAGAATACATTTTACTAACTTAAGTGTTGAGAATTCTATTTCATTTTAAAATATAAATGGATCAAGTAGAATTTATCTCACTTTTTCTTTTTACTTGTTTTTATTAAAGTGTAATTAACACACAATGTTATATTAGTTTCAGGTGCACAGTATATTGATTCAACAATTCTAAACATTATTCAGTGCTCACAGTGATAAGTGTAGTCAGCATCTGTCACCAAATAACACTATTACAAGATTATTGACTATATTTTCTACACCATATTTTTCATAAAGGAGTTTAAGAGGTAAAAACTTCCAGGTAAAAATTTATAAAATAAGTCACCATATCTTTTAAGAAGCAAATGCAAAATGTAATTTAACTTTTAAAAAGCATTAGAAATGCATTATGTTTTTTATTATTTTCAGTATTATTTCAGCTCTTGCAAGTCCAGTTTTAAGTATTATGATCCCCATTCTATTACTCACTCTTCTAGATCTCCTTTCATCTTCTCCCACATCTGCAGTGGGCAATATGACACTGAGCTAGAAGATAGGAAGAAGGGAAAAAATGCCTTCTCCTTTTATTAGCATACTCAAGTTCTGTTCTACAGGTAAGAATCTCTTTTAAGATCTTAACTGGCTAAAAAACATGACAAATGATCATAGAGCTTCATTGTTTCAACTTACACTATTACTAAATTTTGCTCTGTAGAGTATTTTATCCATAAATCTTAAATGTATTTGATGCCTAAATTGGCAGTCCTGTTCTCAGAGATGTTTACAGTAGTGATCTGAAAATGTTTTCTCTGAATCTCTCTGTTTGTGAAACTAACACAGAGGGCTTACTTCTTGGGGATTCTCAGTGCACACTGAGTTAGCACTACATTAAACTGAAGCATCTGAGAAATCTCTCTGAAGAGTTACTTCTTCAATTCTTTGTATCAGTATTTACTTTATATATTAGAACACAGAATACTATTTTATTATAACACGTCAGTATGTGTGTGGATGTGTGGATGTGAGATGTGTTGGTTTGTCTGTGTGTTTGTTTTGTCTGGATTTTTGCTCTATTGTTTCCCAACATAGCAGTTAGGGGAACATTGAAATGAGAATAAGATTAGTCCACCGTTTATGTCATAGCAACACATAAATATAGATAGGTACACATGATTATATAATAACTCACTGAGATTTAAGATTTTACACTGTTTGGTTTACCATATGTTTATGCAGTTCATCATTATGCTCTCTCTTGATGGTGACTATCGGGTATCTAATCCCCCCAGAAATTGGGTTTGGACTTCTTACTTGCTATGAGAAAAACTGTCTTTCAAAAATGAAACAAGTGCTCCATATTATACTTAGTTACCAAGGAAAAGCAATAGTCTTTGAACCATCATTCTTGTAGCATCAATCATGCTATTCATTTGTAATTCATTTAAACCTAAAATTTTTATTATTTTACACATTTTTAATAAAATCCTGTAAAATACACTGAATATTTCTCTTCTTTCTCTAACTAAGGATGTAGAACTTAGTTTTATAGTTCCTTAGTGATGCAGTGCTAATTTTCAGACACTGATATAAAATAGTAGTATCCTCAGGGATAATTGAAATATAAGTACTATTAGATACAATAAATTAATATTGATAATAAGTAGCTCCTGGCTGTCACACTGTCATAAATTTTTGCATTTTTTATTTTTTCAATTTCTTTTTAATTAAATTCAACTAAGAATAATAAAGAAAAACATCTTTAAATGAATGAGGGGTTAAATTCCACTGGTTTTATCCCAACCATAGAAGCAGACAGAACAGTAGGGATGGATCAGAGTTTGTTAGATATCTGTCTAACATGAGATTGGAAATGCTTGGATGAATACTTGAAGCACTCTCGTACACACAGATAATATAAATAAATATAATATATATATATATATATATTTAATACTTAACAAGATATATTTACATATTTAATAACCAATATTGTGTGGACACTGCCTAATGGACACAACGGCCAGCAACAACCCTGAAGTAGGATTCTAGGAATCTCCATATATGTCCTTCGGTTGCACCATTATTAAGAGGACTGGGGTTCTCCAAGTATATAGGGCCAAGAACAACTGTGACTATCAAGGGATTTGAGCTATTTGTAAAATAACAAGTTTTGGCAAGTATGTGGAGAAATGAGAACCCTTAGAGAATGTCCGTGGAAGGCAAAATGATGCAGCTGCTATGGAAAAGAGTATTAGGTTCCACAAAACTAAAATAGGACTACTGTATGATCCAGGAATTCCATGTCTGTGTATTTATATAAAAGAATTGAAAACAGTATCTCAAAGAGATACTTGCACCCTCATGTTCATTGAAGCATTTTTCACAATAGCCAAGAATTAGAAACAAACTAAATGTCCATGAATGGTTGATATAAAGGGAAATGTGGTATATACATATAGTGGAAAATTGCTCAGCCTTTAAAGAGAAGGAAATCCTATCATACGTTACTACCTGAAGCACTGCATGTTAAGTGAAATCAGACACAAGAACCTATACCATATGATTTCACTTATAGGAGGGATCTAAAGTAGTCAAACCCATAGAAGCAGAAAGTGCAATGCTATGCCAGCAGCTGGGGGAGTTAGAAATAAGGAGTTGCTGTCCAATGAATAAAGAGTTTCAATCATGCAATATGAATAAGTTCTAGATATCTGCTGTACAACAAAGTGCATATAGTTAACAATACCATACTGTCCACTTAAATTTTTATTACAAGGGCACATTTCCTGTTCTATGTTTTTTTTTTTAACCATAATAAAAAAAAATAAAGGAGAAATGCAAAGGAAAAAAATGGAGTGTGGGAAGGGTTGCTATACATTGTTTATTTATATAATTTCAGTTCCCTGAATAGTATTTAAAAGCATTACTACCACTGTTGCCAGACCATTGTAGGGACAAGACATATAGGTTACAATGCAATTTGCATTTGTAATTCATTAAAATATAAGACTTCTAGAAGGACACAATAAAGGTATTAGGTTGTTTTATTTTAAGGAATTATCTAATTTTTAATAAAACATCCTGGTTAAAGTCAGATTTGTTGGTATATGGCTTTACATATTCCTCCAGGAAGTTCAAAGAGGAAGAGTTTCGTATTTTGTTCAATGTACTATTCTAAATAGAAAGCGTGTACACACAACACAAAGCAATCTTACTGCTGATAGTTAAGCTATAAAATAACTCAACAACTTAGTAAAAAAATCACCTTCTATATGCTACTGAGTCTATAATGTATAGTAAGAAGGATAATGTCCTTGTTTCCAGTCAGAACAGAGGACATCTGGTTATACATGACTGGAAAATTAAGCTTCCCTGAGGCTCAGTGTGAAAGGTAACCTTTAGATTATCTTTGTCACTAATGCAACTACCTGGAAATAACCAGTTCCACACAAGGGACAGACCAGTCAGGTATGTATTCCCTGAAACTGGTATCTGACTACAATTGCTTCACACGGTTGAATCCCTAAACTGTCCTGGATATTTACGTTTGAGATCCATAGATTTTCAGTAAATAAAGATTTTTTGGTTAAAACCATTTTTTTAAATCATAGGTCAGCATAGAAGATGAACCCTGTTCACATATACACAAAGAGTTGAAGGTAAGATCCTGACCGCTTTCCAGGTCCATTCTCAGGTCCAGATGGATTATTGCCCTTGTTTCTGCATAATAAATTCTCCAATTTTCTGGCTCAAATACATTTCTGTTACTTGAAGGGAATGACCCTAACTCATTCCTTCTGTTTCCCAATATGTAAAGAAGCAAAAATGTTGTCTTACTACTTTGCAGGTTCATGGAATGAAATAAGATAATCAGTCCTTAGTACAGTTAGAAAATGCTCAGTAAATATTAGCTATTACTTTTCACTTAGCATCTCCCCTTGGAAACCAATCAGGTAAAATCAGGATTTAGCTCAAAGCATTTAAACCCAGAAGGGATCCTAGAGTCATGAATCTGAAGCTGAAATAATCTCTGATTCATGCGATGTTACTAGAAACTAATCAAATTAAGTTTCTTTAAATAATATTCCATAATTCAAATCTTATTCTCATTTAAGGAAAACTGTAGAGTAAGTATACTCTACTTATGAAAGGATTTCCATATTTAACGGCTTAATTTTTGTCAATAATTGTTATCAAGAGATCATATTTCACTAGAAATCAATTCAGGTTTTAATGAACACAAATATGGACTATGTCTTAACTGTGCAATACAGATGATCACCTTTTACTAAATAAGCATTTGCATTTATAACATAATTCTCATGAAATCTATTTTTTGGAAAGGAAATTATGACTTAAATAGTTTATATTATTTAAAAATTACATGTCCAGGGTTATAAGGATATAAACATATATAAAAATTAATCAAGCTGAATACAGCATTTGTGTATTTTACAGGATATGGCATGTATTTAAAAGTGAAAATAAAATAAAGCATTTATTTAAAAGGAGCATATTTCTTACTATTTTTAAACCTACTCTTTTGCATATGTAATGTTGTTATATTTGAAGTATATAATAATATTATTGTGTCCTAAAATTTTATCAGTTATTCTTAGACAGAAAATTGAACGGGCGCCTGGGTGGCTCAGTCGTTAAGCGTCTGCCTTCGGCTCAGGTCATGATCCCAGGGTCCTGGGATCGAGTCCCGCATCGCGCTCCCTGCTCTGCGGAAGCCTGCTTCTCCCTCTCCCACTCCCCCTGCTTGTGTTCCTGCTCTCGCTATGTCTCTCTCTGTCAAAAAAATAAATAAAATCTTTAAAAAAAAAAAAAAGAAAATTGATCAACTTAGCATCAAGATGTTGATTGTCTCATATCAATAAATGCAATTTCTAGCAACTCTAGTTTAAAAATTAACTTCCAACCTACAGAAATTACTCTTGCAGGACAGACATTTTTTTTTTTTTTTTAATGAATTTGCCTCCCTTGGCAGTAAGAAAGAACCCAGGGAATTAACCATTATTGAAAAAAGCTAAGGGAGCCAAAGTATGCATAAATTTCTTATACAGTCCCAGGATTTGTATGGTTAATGTTTCGACAATTATTATCATTAGGAGGCATTTCCAACAACTAAAAAGAAAAAGCGATCTTATATCTTTTATTATAATATCGATTTATAATCTTGACTTGGAATAACAATTGATACCAATTACAGTATCATCAATTTGATCACTGAATCAGGTTAAGAGTGGTTGGAAGGAAGAGTTTTATCAGAAATGGTTCAAATAAATTGATACACTTAAAGAAACTTTGTCTCAACTTTGTCTCAGCCTAAAACTTGTCTCAACCTAAGACATCTTAGCATTTGGTTCTAAAAATTTAGCATCCTAGACGAAACTTCTGACCTACTAAATGACTTTTCCATCAGAACAGTTTTGGTATCAATAACTTTGATACCAAATGGTTCTTAATTCTTACTATAAAATATTAACAAAGGTTTTTTTTTTAAGTTTTTATTTAAATTCCAGTTGGTTAACATACAATACAATATTAGTTTCAGGTGTACAGTATAGTGATTCAACACTTCCACACAACACCTGGTGCTCATCACAAGTGTAAAATACTAACAGTTTTTAAAGAAAAAAATATAAAATGTGAGGATATTCACTAAAATGATAACAATGATGATCTTTTGAATAGTTTAATTATGGGTGATTTTATTTTCTTCTTTAACTTTATACTTTGCAATATATTTTCATGTATAAATGAATATATTTTGCAAAATAAACATAAATAAATTAAAATGAACAAGTAGGAGGATGGTACTCTGGTCTAATATCAGAAAAATTGCTCAGGACTAATAATACTAAAACACAATACTTTGTTCATAGCAAACATTTTTTTCATGCTCAATCTATAGTACTAAATAATCCTATCCAAGAGCCCTGTTTATTCAATTTTTATGTAGATAATCCAGATGGGCCAATTGTCATTCCTTCCATTTATTCTCCAAATATTGTTGTCATGCTGACTGCATACATAGCACTATATTGGAAGCTATTTTGTTGTTGTTTCACTTTTAGTCATTTATAAAATGCTCCATGCCCCAATAATCTTTCCCATATTTTCAACAACAGTGTCATGATACACAAAGGTGTGACTATCCATAGTAGACTAAAATAAAAAGTAGAAATCACAGTAAAAATACCAATACTTGCATCTTATTTATTTTTTTTTACTTAGAGGAGATCAAACTTAATATTTATAATTACATTACCTTTCAATATCTTGTAAATAAAAATCATAGATTCCAAGGCCAGAATGCCTAAGTCTGAATCCATCCATTAGATAGTTACGTGAGCTTGGACAGTTTACTTTGTCTTTCTGTATGCCTCAAATGTATCATCCCCCCAAAATGGTATAATATGAATACTTGCTTCATAGAGTTGTTATGAGGATTAAAAGAGAGTGTAGATCACTAAATATAAAACACTTAATAGAGTATGTGGGTATATTAAGCTGTTTCTATTATTGTCACCCCCCACAGGACTGAGTGTTGCCCAAAATGATAGCAATAATGATCATATAAATTATATGGAAAACAATGTTGAGAATTGTAATTCTCAGTCATAGAATTCCAATCTAACTACTTGAGTATATCTACATCTAAATCTAACTGTACATATTAAGAATAATTCTACCCCACCCCACTGTGCTTGTGCATAGAATCGCCAAAGCTCACTGGCCTGAATTTTCAACTTTCCACTGAATAATTAAGAGCTCATTAGGATACCCTTCGAGCTGCAGAACTGAAGATGAGTTCCACTTGGGAAACCATTATTTCAATAATGAGATTAATTATGTGTGTGAAAACTTGCTCATAGTCACTGACAGTTTTATTCCAGGAGAAGAGAAAAAATTGGCTCATACCATGTCACTGGTTAATGCTATGTAAGGACAGGGAACATGAACCTAGAGAACACACTGCCTTTATATGTAGGCATTACACAACACTGTTTGGAAAACAGGAATTAGCATTTTGAGCTCCATACAAAGGTTTACACCTCCCCAAAGAAACTGGTATGAAAGTTTTCCTTTCATTGCCTACCCATGAGCAACTCAATTCAATATGTCCATAACAGAGCTCACTGTATTATCCCAACTCTTGCTCCTCCTGTGCAGACAACCATTTACCTAAAGTAGAAATCTGAAAGTAATTCTTGAGGTATCGCTCTGAAGCTTCATCCCACCCAAATCCATTAAATCATTCACAAAGTCCAAAGGTTTTAATATTCCATGTATTTCTTTTTTTTTCTTTTTTTAAATTTTTTTTATTTAAACTCAATTTAGATAACATATACTGTATAATTAGTTTCAGGGGTAGAATTTAGTGATTCATCAGTTGCAGAGAATACCCAGTGTTCATTACATCAAGTGCCTTCCTTAATACCCATCACCCAATTACCCATATCCCCACCATCCTCCCCTCCAGCAACCCTCAGTTTGTTTCCTAGAGTTAAGAGTCCCTTATGGTTTGCCTCCCTTTCTGTTTTCATCTCATTTTTATGTTCCTTCCCTTCCCCTATGTTCAATCTGTTTTGTTTCTTAAATTTCACTTATGAGTGAAATCATATGGTATTTTTCTTTCTCTGACTGACTTATTTCACTTAGCATAATACCCCCTGGTTCTGTCCACATTGTTGCAAATGGCAACATTTCATTCTTTTTGATGGCTGAGTAATATTCCTGTGTGTGTGTGTGTGTGTGTGTGTGTGTGCCACAACTTCTTTATTCATTTATCTGTAGATAGACATCTGGGCTCTTTCCATATTTGGCTATTGTGAACATTGCTGCCATAAACATTGGGGTGAATGCATTTCTTAAATCCATTCCTCCCCTAACCCTTACCTTGCCCATATGTCTCCTGGTTTAGATACTGTGTTTCTCCCTGAGGGTTTCAACAACCCTCTGATTGATACATGGACTCCAGCCTTGTCTCTTTCAAATAAGTCATCCATGCATTTGCCAGAGAGATCTACTGAAAATGCAAATCTCTCATTTAAAACCCTTCAATGTTTTCCTTTGGCTGCAGTACACTGGCCAGCTTCCTTAATGCAGCAAATTAACTTTGCACTATTTCATCTTCTATCTTCACAGATAGAAAACACAGTTATAGCCAGTGTTGCCTTCAGTGAGTCTACTTTTTCCATACCTTCACTTTCTGTCTACATTCAACTCTCCCCTCTCCTCCTCCAATTCAATTACATAGCAATTTTATCTGGTTCAATTATATCCTGAGTAAAAACACTATAGTTGCACTTATTAAACTGCATTGTTACTATCTATCTACCCATGTAGGTGGTTAGCTCTTATAAAAGGAATTATATATTGTATAAGAGTGAGAACATTCAAGTTAAACAAGCCTTTGTCATATTTTGATCAGTAATATACTACTTTGGTAATAACGAGCATGTATTTAAGCTCTCTGTACATTAATTTTTGATTAGTAAAATGAGTAATTGTGAGGTGTGAGTATAATAAGATTTCCTGTTATTTATTTTAAAATATGTCAGTATGTGCACAATATTTAACTGATCAGAAATTAACACTTACCCCCAGAGGGCTAAATTAGTATTTGTAAGATTCTAATCAGACATCCACATCTACATGAAGCTACTCCAGTGGCTTCAATTATCTTTATTTCTATTAAATATCAAAGAGTTCATTAATTAACATTATAAACATTTAATGATTTTTTTTTCATTGTTAAATGAGATATTCAAGGTCTGTACATTCGTTAGAAATATTTTTTCAGGCCCTCCACCTTGTATATAGTAGATAAAAGAATCTAGAGCAACCAATAGCTTATACCCTTTAGAAGTGTACCTGAAACTTAGGATCCTGATCATACCTATAACCAAAGAGCTGACAAGAAAGCTTGTCCACATTTCTGCCAGAATACTGTTACATGTGTCAGAAAAAGTGTTCTTTTTGCAAGTGGGAGCACACGAAGAACAGAAAGCTAGTTCTTTGTGGAGCTTAGAGAATGGGATGAAGGTCGTTACTGAGCCTGCTTGCTAAGGTCTTTATGTGGGCAAACTCTTATACGACTAGCATCCAGTTGAAGTATACCTTCTAGTAGCAAGGTGATGGATAAATAAATGTAAAGCCTCACCCATTGCTACAAGTGGAGGCTACTGATACCTACGTAAAGCCATATAAATGTGAGCAAAGCCTTTTCTTAGATAATTGTATGACAATAAGATAACATTGTGCAAAGTGATAACCGTAGAGCTTAGCATATGAGATACAATTTTTAAATACATAACTGTGCTTACTTCATCTTTATATCCCTGCAGCCCAGGGTTTTCCAATGTTGGCAGTATTGACATTTTGTGCCAGATGGTTATTTAGGGGGGCAGGGCTACCCCGTGCATTGTAAGATGTTTAACAGCATCCTTGGACTCTACTCATTTGATGCCAGGAGCGCTCCCCATATGTAACAACCAAAAAGGCCATCAAAGATTGCTAGTGTCCCTGAATGGGACAAAATCACCCTTGGATGGTAACTACTGCTGTTACCTAATGCAATGCCAGATACATACCACAAGTTCAAAGACAATTTTGAATTGGACATTTTATTAGAAGTTTCAGGGGCTGCGTAGCTCACGTGAAGCTAAATTACTGGTTTCAATCCTCAAGTGTCCTAATGAATTTTATTCTTTTCCTGCAAATTTTACCATTACTTCAAAATTTTATGTCATTGATTATTGAGACATTATCCTAAATTTAGAATTAATAAGCTCCAGAGGGAGAAGGGTATATTTTTCATGCTTTGAATCCATGAATGGGAAAGACAAAGTGAAGTAGACAGAGACAAAGCATGAGTTTTCCTCATCTCCTGCCCTCTGTATGAATAGGAATTATTTCTGAACTGAACTTCTAATTCAAAATCATTAGAATTACTAAAAAAAAAGTTTATTAAACCTGATGGAAATATATTTTATTATGTATGAATAGTACCAATAATTGATGTTATCATTTTTTTAAACTGAACTAAAATGTAAAACAATTACTTACAATTTTAAAACCATTGAATTTCATTTTCTGGTGAAAAAACTCACACTCATTCACCCACCAACTTACAAATGCCAGATTGGTAAAGTCAAGGTACATAATAGATCCTGACCACACCTAAAAGACAAGAAATTAATATGTAACTGATGCCATATATCTGTAGCCAAAAGAAAAAATTACATTAATAATATCTTTTCCAGGCTTAGAATTGGAAAATGGTTACCCTATTTATCAAATGTTTCCCAATGGGAAATGCTTAGAGTGGATTAATGCATGGTAAATTTTTTTATTTCTAATTAGAGTTTAAAATCTCATAAGATTAGTATCAATTAACATCAACATAAAACACACACCACACTATATTTCACATATTAAGAATATAATCTTTAATTTTCAGAATTTAATATAATGGCAAATCCATACTATAAAGATGGACAGTTTTGAATACTACAACTTTCAGTTGTGGATTTAAAAATATAATTCTTGAATAATGAAATAAATTGCATGCATGATCTAACTCCAAAATTATGCAGTTCTGCTATTACTAATCATTTTCCTTGCCTCCATTCCTAGCTCTCTAGTTACAAAATAATAATGCAGTTTTAAAGAAAAAAAATGTAAACTTTGTAATATTTGGCTATTTGGTCTACCTATTATTTCTTTTCATATACAAAGTTTTAGAAGTACCTATGTATTTGGAAAACTTTTACTGACTGTTATGTGCCAAACATTGCACTAAATTATGGTAAACAGTTGAGCCAGAGTATTGGAAATCATTTTTGGTCACAAATCAGAAAATGGGAATTCTAGGGCGCCTGGGTGGCTCAGTTGGTTAAGCAACTGCCTTTGGCTCAGGTCATGATTCTGGAGTCCTGGGATTGAGTCCCACATCGGGCTCCCTGCTCAGCGGGGGGTCTGCTTCTCCCTCTGACCCTCCTCCCTCTCATGTTCTCTGTCTCCCATTCTCTCTCTCAGATAAATAAATAAAATCTTTAAAAAAAAAAAAAAAAAGAAAGAAAGAAAATGGGAATTCTAGTCCTTAAACTTGTTAACATAATATGACTTTTCATTATACTGTTATTGGAAAATAGTTATTAAGTACCTTCTATGTGTTAAACCTGGCCTTTTAGCTCAATGCATTATACATGTTGAATCATTTATATCCTCCTAACAACCCTGCAAGAAATGTATGACCTCTATTTTAAAATGAGAAACTTGAGCTTCCCTGAACTTCTTGTTTCAACTTATAAAATGAGAGTAATGATTTCTATTAGTAGCTATTACCAGGGCTGTTGTGGGAATCGCATTCACTCATAGGCAAGTGACCCACACAAACCTCAGGTGATATTGTTACAGTGAATGACATCAAAATAGTTCCTTTGAGCATAATAAACCTTTTAAGATTCGATTCTTAATTCTTTTTGGGAACTAGAAAACATGCCCCCACATATATCTCAGAGCCTCTGATACATCAGCTTGTCCTTTAGTACCAAAGGGACTGTTTCAGTTAAGTGCCTCGTGCCTATCAGCCCAGCAAGGTGCCCTGAGAATTCTGACTGTGTACTCTACTCAACTGTTGTTGAGAAACAGTTTTGTGATCGAGCCCCCACATGGCCAACTGTGTTCAACCCCAGGGAGAACACGACTCAGAAACAGGTTTTCCAGTTTCCTTTTGATAATGGAGTTTGAGAAATGAAAATGAACTAAGCTTGGTTCAGAGAAACAATTACTTTCAGAAAAATAATATATTCCATTGTTAAGGAATTTCTGTTCCTTGGGGGGAAAGGGACATAAACAAAGGCGGCTAGGTCTCAAGAAGAGGAACCAACTAACCTGGCAGATTATTGGCCTCTATAAATAATTTCCAAAGAATCTACAGAAATCTGTGGGCGCTCAGATAGGATGGAAAGAGAAAGTCCGTGGAGAAAAATATAGTGCAGGAAATGAGGGCTGAACTTTCCAGAACAAGGGATCAGCAGAAAAATTACTATAATTTTCCCAGCAACATCATGCCTGTCTTTTCTGTTTTCTCTTCTGATACATTTAGGACAGATTCATTGCAATTTTGACAAAAACTCTCCACCTGGCAGCCGTTTAGCAGAGTGATTCCCAGGTTCCGAGTTATACGATTGCGGTAAGTGAAATGGGACCATCTTACCTCTCAACTTAATCTCCCTTCCAATAAATTAAATACCATAGTGGCTGGTTCAAAACTAGGTTTTTACTAGTTACCTCTTCAATAATTGTTATAATGCCATCAAACTGATTAATCCACACCTTTTGTGCTGTTCCTTTATCATAGAGCTTATATGCTCCTCCTTTTCTGTATTTTTTTCTATAAAAATAGCAGGATCCTTAATAAAAGGAAAGGGAGAACATAGAAAAAAAAAAAACAATTATATTTTCAAAGGAGGAAATTTAATTAGTATCTTTTATCATTTCCAGAATTCTGACATATTTTTGAACATGGTTGTGAAAATCTTGAGCAAATTCAGGAAGGCCTTTGAATTTAACTTCATCATAACTCAAGTATTTCATGTCTTTCATGCCAGTATCAGTGAACTGAACGTACTGAAAGGCAATTGTTCATACCAGTAATCAGTTTGAGGTTTTTGGACAATGTCCTCAAGAAGTGGCAAGGGGAGACTCAGGAGTTTTGCTCCAATGCCAAGGTTGTGCTGGTTGGCTGTAAATTGGACTTGCACACGGACCTGGCTACACTGAGGGAGGTTTATGCCTGTTACACATGAGCAGGGCACTGTGCTGGCAAGCAGGTGGGGGCTGTGTCCTGTGTGGAGTACTCCTCCCGGTCCCCTGAGCTCAGCATCAGGGATGTCTTCCATGTGGCCGCAGTGGCCTCCCTCGGCCGTGATCATAGGCAGATGCGTTGTACTGACTCAATACCCTGACGAGATCCACTCAGCTGGCAGGCCGGCGGGACCGGGGATCCGGACCAAGAGCGAGACATACAAGGATGGAGCCAAGCCCTGCAACCTCATTTGTTCCCCAAATAAAGCCCATGTCCATGGGGGAAAAAAAATTGTATGATTTTTGAGATTTAAAATATTCAACATCCAGTATGCATTTCATAGTTTTGGATTCATGAAATATATATATATATTTCTTTGAAATTACTTTTAATATAAATCAATGATAGCCTCAATATATTCTTTAAAAGTTTCCAAAATTTTAATGATATTACTATATATTTTGCTTCACAAGACAGCATAAATACTCTTTCGGAGGGCTCAAGTAACTAGAAAGCCATGTTGTGAGGTTTGGCATTTTCACATAAGAAGTTACACATAAACATGAAACCCTGCATTTTTACTAAATTATAATGACTTCTCTTTATGTTAATTCTCATGAAAAAACAAGGCAATAAATATACTGAAAAATATTGACTTTCTATTGTTCAAATCTATCAAATGAAATCATTTTACATACAAATATAAAAAATAAATATATATTTAAATATATTTATGTACAGGGGCACCTGGGTGGCTCAGTCATTAAACATCTGCCTTCGGCTCAGGTCATGATCCCAGGGTCTTGGGATCAAGCCCCGGGTTGGGCTCCCTGCTCAGCAGGAAGCCTGCTTCTCCCTCTCCCACTCCCCTTGCTTGTGTTTTCTCTCTTGCTGTGTCTCTGTCAAATAAATAAATAAAATCTTTAAAAAATATACATATTTATGTACATATGAAGAAATAATGTCAATATTGGTCATTTAGGAAATTAAATGTTTGGTAAAACATTTAGTCACTGAACTAACAAAAGAAATGCTTGCTTCCCAATTTCTAGCCACCATCTTTTTCACATCATCTGTAGTTAAATAATTTCAGTAGCTCAAGTGTAGTTCAAGCACCTAGTACTAAGGTATCAGTGGTAATCCAATCAACTTAAACAAAGAAATAAAAACAGAGGTAAGAAGGAATTGATTTGATGAAATTTTAACAAGTATCAAAATTCTGAGTTGTGAAAAATAAAGCTTCTGTGTTTACTCAGAGCTATAAATGCCTTATCTTGAAACTTTATAAAGTTTGACAAACTTGACTTGTTATCTTAGCTTATCATTATATATTTTAATTGACATACATAAAGCTATAAGAATTAGGTAAAGTGACATATATCAAGCATAAGAAGAATGTGATGGTCATATAAATTATGATTATTCTGTAAGGAAAACAGAATTTTTGAAAATACAAATATTCAAATACATTATTTTTAATTGAACATTTAAAAATGGTAAAATTCTAGCACTAATTACTTAATTTATCCTTTTTCTCTATATGGTCTCTCTACCTCAAATTCATGATATTCAATCATGTAATATATAAAAGCAAACTAAATTGTTTCAAAAAGTCATTTTATAAGGCAATTTTTTTTCTAGTTGAATGTATTCTGCTACAATTGTAAGATTGTCTTGTCTATACCTACCCTAAAATTTGTTCCCCAAATGATTTAAGGCAGTTTTAAAATACATAAATAACGTAAGACAAAATAAAGGCAAATATGTTCATCAAAGAAAACCAAATGCAGAGAAATTTCTGAAAGAATATGTGCCAGTATAATGAGCATGTAATACTTGATACATTATATTCAATAAATGCTATAATTTCTAAATTATAATAAGTTATTTTTCCATTACTTTTAATATTGTGTCAGAAATGAAAGGTGTCTTATATTTGCAAAACAATGTCAGAATGACTTTAGTTTTGGGGCTTAAAAAACCATATATGATATTAAAAGCAAAAGTTATCATCTAGTGCTAATGTTGACATTAGCAACCAGTGACTTTCTGACAGTCAAGAGAACTACAAATGATTTTAAGTGATACGTTCAAAACCACTTGCCTTTGAGATAGCAGAAAAAGTTTTGAAACAAATGATATTTACACTATTATTTATAACAGAAGACAGTTGGCATTGTATGCAGTCACCCATAATGATACTTACGGGGACCAAATAATTTCATGGGGAAATTCTTAAATCAACTTATTAAGTGAAAAAAAATCATGTCAAAAAAAAAAAAAAAACAAGATGTGTCATTATTACTAAGTATAATGGACTGGAGGAAAAAGATGTGAAATACAACAAAATTTTTACAAAACCAAACAATGCCTTCAAAATGTATCTAACTTATGATGATAGCCTCTACAGATATTTCATAAATTTCTTTAATTAGAACATTACTGTATTTAATAACTTTATGTAATGCATCTATATAGCAATATATCAAGTTATTTACATCTTACCTATTTCAGTGTATGCTATTAATTTTAGGATAAAAAAGGTTATGATTCCTAATAAAGTGACTAAAAGCCAACAATCATTGAATTATAAAGTGCTTTATATGTATTAGTGGAAATCATTAGGAAATCATTTCCTTATTTATTGATTTTAGAAATTACATAATTGTAATGGTAGATAAAACTTTAAAACTCATGAAAATTTAATATGTTTGATATCAAATAACCTTTGAAAAAATGTATGGTATGTTACCTGGTCAGGCAATTCATTTCAGATAAAGATAGGCCAGTTTCCAGTTTGTGTCATGACAAAATTATCTGTGACTGTGTTTCCCAGTCATAAAAGTAGTCATTGTGAAGTTCAGTTGAGATATGTAAATGCTGATCTGAAAAAACTAGAGGCCCAATGCTAGTGTCAAACCTAAATCATAAAATAAATGAAACAAATTACACACACACACACACACACACACATTTACTCATCTTTGTTATCTAAAGTTTCTTCATATAACCTATATAAAAATCCTAATTGCAGAAGGCTGTCCTTCAAAGATAAATCCACCTCTTACATTATGAGAATTTGTCCTCCAGACTGACTTTTTTTAAGAAATGGGTATGCCTTTCTCACTAGATTTGTTCTCAACCAGAATTCTGCTTATAGTTTAACCTCTATAAACTGGTGCAATTAGCTATGGTAATCCTGGCCTTTGTAGAAAAAGCTTAGTGACTTAAGACAATTTGCTTCTTGTTCCCATTACATTCTAATGTGATGTTCTTTCTTTGTCTTCTTTCCTGAATCCCTTTCCTCTTCCTGATCTAAAAATGTTGACATGTTCCCAGGTGGAGACCTGGAATACAATGATTTCCCAGATGATCTCACAACAAGATCTAGAAACAAGCTTTAGATTTCTGTTCTCATCTGTCTACCCAAACAAATCTGCTCTTTTCCAGTTCTAAAACTAAGTGGCTGACCATTGTTTCTCAGGCCAAAAATCTCCAGTGCCCCTCTCTTTGTTTTATAATCCACATCCATCTATCAGTAAATCCTTCCTTCTTACTATACTTTCTTAAGGTTCCAACCTCCAATACTGCCACCTTCATCTAATCAATTTTGATTATTACAATTATAGTCTGTTCATTCTGCTTGCTTGCACCCTGGCTCCATCTAAATATCTTCCTACATAACTCTCAAGATATCACTTACCTGCCCACAACAATAGGTGCCTAACCACAGACATCAGAGTAAAAATAAAAACCCTTAAAATGGCTTCCACTGACCAAAACAACCTGTCCAGCTTCCTTTAGTTACTTCATCTACTAATTTTTGTTTTATCAATCACACAAGCCAAGATGGTCCCAATCTCATTTTTGTTCTTGCTGGCCACTATGTCTGGAAATTCTCTTCCCCAGACACTCAAGCATCTCACTTTCTACAGGTCACTGTGCAGATGTAACCTTGCCAGAGAAACCTTCCCTGTCACTTTACACTTTAGCAGGAACATGCTCATAGAAACAAAAAAAATATTTTTTTAGATGACTGGGTCATTTAAACTTAAGCCACAATCTAAAAAAGACACAGCCTCTTTCTATGTTACCATTTCCAGTAAGCAAGTGTAGGAGAAAGTCAGCAGAGTTATTTAAATGAGAGGCTATTTTTTAAACCTAAGTAGCTCCTGGCATGTTGCCATGATATGAATTTTTATAACTGAGAGCAACAGTTTGAAAGAAAGACAAATGCAGGAGTAGGGGCTAAAGTCAAGATAAGCAAAATGAGAGAATTTGGAGGTAACCTGTGATGAAAAAGAAGTAAATCATGTTGACCTTTTTGTGAACTTGCTAAGTCCCACGAAGGTGGTTCAGAATTGGGAAATACCATATTCAAATGCATTTATAATTTTAAAGAACATATTTATGCTTATTAAGTATATTGTTATGCCTGCCTCTTTGTTTTCAATGTCAGTGACAATTTAGACAGTCATTATCATAATAAAATTACTTACCTTCCTTTCTACAGAGTGCACTTGTACTCATTAAAAACAGACATAGTTTAAAAATAAAGTTTTAATCTCTGATAGTTTCCAAATATATTTTCCGACATACTGATCTTTGATATTTCCTAAATATAATTCTGTACTATTATAATTACTTTTGTCTCTTTCTCAATATCCCATCCCCACTTTATCTTTTTTTTTTAATTTGTTTCCCTAGCAACATTTGTCAAAAGATTTAAATGACAACTGTGGAAATAATGTAGAAGAATTTTCCTATTTTATATAGAAGTGTCTGCTAAGGAAATAACAAAGTATCTCATATTTTCGAAAAACATTGCCTACCAGGAAAAAAAAAGTATCTTTTTTATACTTGATTTCTAGGTCATAATAATAAAGGTCAGATACATGTTTGAAACTAGAGAAATGTCAATTAAAAATCACTTACAAAATATTGTTGTTACTTTTTCTGATCACTTTAATGCTACCGAATGAACGGACTGTCAGTGACTTCAAGAGATTACTGGGTGTTTGAAGTTGCTGATCTAATGAACTCTAACATATTGATGAAGGACTTCCTATCTTTTGTCATTTGGAATTTATAATCTAAAAATGATTCACATATATATAATTATAATTATAGTTGGACATTTGCTATTTTCCAATGATCATATGTTTATTAAGTATAGAACAAGACTGTCACATGCCTAGTGTGCACAATTAATAAATTGAAGTTATCTGCTGCTAATGGAATACATTATTTAAAATACAAGAAATGCTACTTCTAAAATGTTTAGAGTGACACAGTCAGTGAATATTTTCTAATTTTCTGGCCAATCTGTAGATAAAATTGTACTAAAATATAAGTGTCATTTTTGAGTGCATATAAACGTAAGTCTATAGGCATATGTTACTAGAATGTTTTAAGGTAATTTTTGTAAATTTTAGCATAAAAGTAAACAATATAATTTGAAGTTATGTTACTTTACATGATTTTAAAAAATAGAATTTTTTCTTTTCAATGTACACTTTCTTTTAAAACTGATGGAACTTTGTTGCTGCTGACATTACTATTGCCTGAACTAGGTGAATAAGTGTTTACAGAGGTTTATATATAGCAACCTAATCTGCTTTTCTAATTTCCTTAATCATATTTATTTTGCAGTTTAATCTCTTCCCTGCAAATATTAGACTTAAAGCAATATTGAAGGTATTTATATAGTTTCACATTTTAAAAGTATTAATTGATCATTTTCACTTGCTAAGTTTAGGGACAAAAAGATTCATATAACAGTTTGGTGTACAATTCATGATGTAAGAATCACTGTTCCTAGATAAATTCAATCTCTAAATGTAATGATTTTTCTAGGTGGTGAATTTATATTAAATGTAAAAAATATTTTATTTTATTTTATTTTTCATTCTCACATTCTAAAAAGTATAGGGTGGATATGAATGGTGGTTAGTATAAGTATCTGGACATAAAATGACCACTGAAATGGGTATAATTAAAATGACATTTTTATGAAGTTTATGCAAATATAATATTCTACCTGCTACATAATAATTGGTAGTAGTATACATATTTGTGGTAGAATAGCAAAAAAAAAACAAAAACAAAAAAAACTCCAGGGCTTAAATACAGATGCTCATTTTAAATCTCGATGCTAATTCTCTAAAATAGAGACATCCCCTTTAAAATTTTAATTTCTTAGCTTAAAGTTAACTATTGGATCACTAGCTCTCAACCAGTGGGTATTTCATGGATGCATCTCAGAAATTTCCCTGAAACTATAGTGCAAAATTTAGTTTGTATGTGCATTTTTTGGGAGAGGAATCCATAGCTATTATTAGAGTCTCAAATTGTTAAGGATTACAGAGAAAGAAAGAATAAACAACCTAAAATAGATTGTCACATGATCCTTCTTATTTCCAAATTTCTGTGATTCGATTCTAAATGGAACTCCCTCCATTTTAACATATCATTTTTGTCAAGAAATATAAATGAGCCTGTTATAAATAATTTGCACAGGTAAGAAAAATTTACATTGAACAACTTGAAAACCAAACCTTGAACTGAAAACAATTGGGTGTCTTTGTGCTGTGAGAAGCACACGGTTAAGATCATTTCCAAACAAAGTGGGTAAATTTATCCTGCTAAATTTAGCTTCGAACCCTGAAAAGAAATAGAGAAAAAGCCAGAGGAAAGCTACAGAGAGAGCATACAGGAACACCCTTATAGGACTGTGTAATTAAAGAGCGTGTTGTTTGTAAAGTCTGTCTCACCAACATTTGCTGTTGTCTTTTGGTCAACTTTATAGCCATGACTGTCTGCAAAGAAGCACCAGGGAAGGAAAGACTCATTCAGTGGTTGCCAACAGCAGCCGCGCTGTTCGTACACTGCCTGTTGAAGCATCACAAAGAATTGCATTATTTGCCATTTTCTATTATGTCAACCTAAAATTTTCACATAGAGCTTCATTTGGCCCATGCTAATGAAAATTCTCATCTCTCTTTTCTTCAAAATGTGCTTTATCGTGAAACTCAGTAGGGTTTAGTGGGAAGAAAAAGATCTCTCAGAGAGCCAAGGACTGGAACTGCAAATCGCCTCACTAGCAAATAAGTAGTTTAGTTGAAATACCCGAGCCTCCATCACCCATTTCTGAAAAAGAGTTATCATTTTACCTACCTGAAATGGTGGAATGAGTATTACCTGTGACAATGCACGTAAGTGTTGGCATGGTACGTGGCATGTAATAAATGATTAACGAATTGGATATCATAATACATCACATATACAACGGGAAATTGGAAGCTTTCTGCAATTTATTATAAAATTCTGAACTGGGGCACCTGGGTTGCTCAGTCTGTTAAGCATCTGCCTTCGGCTCAGGTCATGATCCCAGAGTCCTGGGATCGAGCCCCATGTCAGGCTCCCTGCTCAGCGGAGAGCATGCTTCTTCCTCTCCCTCTGCCTGCTGTTCTGCCTACTTGTGCTCTCTCTCTCTGTCAAATAAATAAATAAAATCTTTTAAAAATAAATAAAATAAAATAAAATAAAATTCTGAACGAAGGTGGCTATATTTATTATCCTTAGTTATATAGGTAAATAATAATCAATTAAACTGCTAGTAATTAATCTTTGTAAAGCACTTCTTTTTTTTTTTTAAGGGGAACTACATTCAGAGCCAGATTCTCACGTGGCTGGGATATGTTCATGCATTTACAGACCATAATGTAATGAACAGTAAGACCTTTATCAAGGTAATGACTTTTACCAAATACAACAAAATGATTTTACAGGAAAGGAACTTATATAAATATGCACTGGTATGACATCCAAATTGAAATGAGGATAAACAACAAAGTTAAAAAAAAATATTTTTAGCACTTTGAAAGTCTCCTAAAAAGAGGAATAAAATATATGAGGCCTGGGAGGTTATCATTTTAAACATCTATTAACTGTTTCCTTTACATTCTTTTTATCTTCTATGTTTCAATTGAAATTCATTAGGTGCCTGTGCATTGAGGGTATGGTAGGGAAATGTGTGCATAAGCATATCAAACTTTGGTGTTCTGTCCCTTCCTACACTCTTTGTTTTCAACACAGTTAAAAAAATTTGGACATATTATATTGAATTATTTCAAAATAAGTAACAAGAAATAACCTTTTGATCTCTTGTTCTATAATAATAAAAGTGATTATATAATTTCATTAGAGATGTAAATCTTGATATCTGCATGATTTAACTTCTACTTCTAATAACTTGCCTGCCAAAATAGGTTCCATAATTTATTTCTGAGTGTTTTTTTTTTTTTCATTGTTGCTGTTATTGTTCCTTTAAGTGTATTTGACCACAAAGACTGTTTTGCAATTTGATTAGGTTGAGGACATTTTCTATAAATCAAATAAGCTAAAACTTTAGCTCCCCAGTTTTCATGAAAACTTATTTGAATCATGTGTGCTAAAATGAAATATAAAATGAAGACTGGACTTGAGAATTCCAAGAGCAGAAAAGAAACATTTAAGACAAGTAAGCCAAACTAACGTTAGCGCATTTCATTAACATAAGCAAAACAATTGATATTATCTATTGTAAATGTCTCTGATAATCATAAGAGAACTTTAAATTACCTTTCTAAAAATGGTACGAGATAATAACTTTTAATCAATACTCTGTTGTCTGGAAACCCCTTGTAATAACCGATTATTGCAAAAGTTAAGCAATTTCCCCATTTCACTTTATAAGCCATCCCATAATGTTATACCCCTGAGCTGCTCATAAGTCTTTGAATTTGAAAGCTCTCATTTCATGAAATCTTACCTTACTTTAGTAAAAGTGTATACACAATAAACTCCTACTAAATACTATTTATTGATTTAGTGGTTATAATTTTGCTATCTCTGGATTTTTGACATGTGATAAGATAAATCATGAAAATTAATGTTTTTGAAAGATTTAATGAAACTCATAATATTTTTATTTTTTTCAACTCTATCTGAGAATATTATATTAAGCCAGGTAAGTCAAAGTGAAAATGCCACTTGCTAAATCGTGGTCAAGGGCTCTGAATATACTCAGACTTTGACAGCCTGAATAACTCTAAGGAATGACTAACAAGTCCTTTTCAAAGTCAGATGTTTCCAATTATTTGCAGTTCAAAAACAGAAAAAAGAAAAGAGGAAATAAGTGTTCCTGGTTAATATATATTTTTAAAGAATTCTTTTGCTGGGACACAATTAATGTGTTTAAACTTGTTCAGACAAGTTTAAAGAACTGAGTGACCTATCTTGTACCAAACTCCTTTAATTATTTTATTTGTGTGAACAAGGTTTATCAACTTGAACAATATTTAAAAGAGAAAAATAAGAGTGGAATTGATAGTGAATTCTATCTCACTGTATTAGTAATTTATGTTCACTCACAGATACAAAATGGGGGGAGAAGCCCCATTAAGTGCATTAAGAGATACATGTTCAATAACATTTTTTTTCTTTCATATAAATATGTAATATAGTTAATGTATTTTGAGAATTTTGGTTGTTGAAATGTTTTCTTTACCAGAAGAAATGTTTGTAACACTTGGAAACTTAAAGTGATAGTAAATAAAATAAATTTATAATTTCAGTTTATTTATAAAATTTTGAAGCTGAAACTCATATGTTGATCAACAAAGGACTTCCAGGCATTAAAATAAATGAAACTCTCACAACAAAGGTGAGGGGGATGTAGGGTATAAATACAAATTCAGAAGAAGATGCAGTAGAATTTCCTACTGATAAAGAACAACCTGGTCATGTATTTTTTTTTTTTTTTTTGGATGGATGATGTAGTATAACAAATCATTATGGAAAAAATATTTTTTTCATTATGTTATGTTAATCACCATACATTACATCATTAGTTTTTGATGTAGTGTTCCATGATTCATTGTTTGCGTATAACACCCAGTGCTCCATGCAGTACGTGCCCTCTTTAATACCCATCACCAGGCTAACGCATCCTCCCATCCCCATCCCCTCTAGAAAAAAATATTTTATAGATATATTTTATTTTGTGTGTATGATATCATTTTCATTATGTGGAAACTATTAAATCTACAACTATTCAAACTTTGATACCAATTTTTAGATTTTAACTTAAAAGAGTTGGAAGGAAATACACAGTTTTTCACATTCTCTATTAAAGGAGGCTTGGCAGACTGCTCTTGTCTACTCAGTAACTCTCCAGTTCAGTGGAAGGGCTTCATCAAGAGTTTTTTAAAGAACAATTATTTTCATTTGGTTGGTAGGAAACGTGATTGAGAAATTAATTTTTGTTTGTTCTCCCTAAGTTTTCTTATTTCCTCCTCAGAAAGGAGCCAGCTCTTTGTAATTCTAAGAGTCAAGTTTTCTGTGGAGCTAAATTAAAAGCTCTTTGAATTCAGTGTTTCCTCTCCCAGACACTCTCAGAGGTTAAAGACTATCAAGGGTTTTGAGGGCAGCAGAGAAGGAAAAGAGAGATTTGCTTCCCAATGTGTGGAAAAGTCAAGTGTCAGCAGCTCCCTGGGTGACCAAACCCTGCACCCAGCTCTGTGGTAGCACACTGGACAGGTGGTATGAGCCCAGAAACTAGAGCTCTGTGACACACTTGAGGAACACAGACCTCAGCCACAAGACGGTCCCAGGATTGCAACAAAGCAGCAGAACTTCTTCAATTAAAGGGACTTGACTTGCTGGATGAACAAACCTATAACCAGAATAGCAGCTTAGAAGCTCCGCTTTACGAAACCACAAATTTAGTACAGCCTTGGGAAGCAAGAGAAGCCTCAGCAGTGACTAAAGATGGATTTCCTACCAATCAGGTAGATTAGGGAATCAAAGATCATATTGAGTTTATTTAAAGGAAAAGTATGTAATGCAAATACATATATTTCTTGCAGGCCAGATTTTGTGCACCAAATATTACATGTATAACACGAACATTAGGAACATAAAACCCATGATAGACTTTGCGAAATCAGATTTCTCATATTCCTCAATAGAAAGTATTAATTTAAAACCTAGCACCAGTGATAAATGAAAATAACCATAAATTTTTCCACTAAGGAGGCTTTTGTTATTAAGTAATAGTTCTTTTTTTTTTTTTTTTTTAAAGATTTTATTTATTTATTTGAGAGAGAGAATGAGATACAGAGAGCATGAGAGGGGGGAGGGTCAGAGGGAGAAGCAGACTCCCTGCTGAGCAGGGAGCCCGATGTGGGACTCGATCCCGGGACTCCAGGATCATGACCTGAGCCGAAGGCAGTCGCTTAACCAACTGAGCCACCCAGGCGCCCCTGTTATTAAGTAATAGTTCTACGTTGTGATAAATTAAACAAGGACAAACAATTAGACATTTGCCAACTCCAAGTCCATCCATAGTATATGATCGCCCACACAGTCCTATATTTGGAGAACAAGAGAAACCATAATTTAGAAATTCCTTACATTAGCATAAACTGATTCTTTTTTTGGCAGGGGGAGTAAAGTTTACTTGATGTTTAATAATTTGCTTTTTAAGCTTGACTATATATAATAGACATGTGTTAATATCAAATGTAGACCTTCATAATTCTTAATGATTACATAAAACTCCATCTCATGACTGAACTGCCATGTGTGCTGAATTTCATCTTGAAGGATAAAGAGGTTGTTGCTCATTGCTGTCTTTTCTTTTGTTTTTCTTGTTTTTATCTCTCTCTCTCTCTCTCTTTTTTTTTTTTTTTTACTACCTAGGCTTTTTTATTTTATTCCATTTTTCTTTCCAGCTTTATTGAGATAGAATTGACATATAACATTATGTAAGTTTAAGGTATATAGCATGCTAATTTGATGCACTCACATATTGCAAATGATTACCACCATAGCATTAGAATTGACCCTTGTTAATTCTAATTCTTCCCTTGAATTTCACCCACTATTTCTGTCCTATGAATATACAGAAGTGAATGCCTCTAGTTCTTATAGTTTGCCTCTGCACTACTTTGTAGATTTCAATGTCCCAAAAACCCTTTTCCATAAAACTAAATTAATTCTTATAAATGTACCTGATTTGAAATGACTAAAATTCAAAGTGACATATCACACACACATATCCACCTACACACATATTACATATATATGTGTATATACATAAAATGTAACTATGTTTATATGTATTATATAAGATTTTAAAAATAAGTACAAAGAAGAAATAGAAAGGAATTACATGTTTTGTTCTATTGTAAATTATCTGAAAGATCTTAAGACTTCTAAGTCTTCCTGCTACCTTGCCATCACAAGTCCAAGAATATGCTAAGAATATTGCTACATAACAGTCTCATTCATAGTAGGTGAGTTTTACTCCTATTTCATAACACCAAGTAAAATAATGTGAAACACATTAGAAGAAATTATTTTACTTTCATTGAAAAAAGTAATACAAGTAATGTTTCATTCTTAGTGTCTGACCTTGGTTGCAGGTTGCTCTGGGATGCAGTCGATGCTCCAATTTATACTGATACTTGCATCACTTGGACATTTTCCAGGAGTATGAAAAGATGTTTCCAAAATAATTTAAGAAAGAAAAAATCTACAAGTTGTAATACTTTACACTTTTGGAATACCTAATTAGTGCTCTATATAGGTAAGTTAGCAGGGGACTTTTAAACATGCATTGATTTTAGATCACAAAATCAGTTTAGAACAGGAATGAAATCGGCTAGTGTTTCTCAAAGTCTGGTTCATGGACCACCTACATAAGATATCTGTGAAACATTTTTTTTAAATGTAGAATTCAAGGTTACACCTTCAAATGCTGAATTACAATCAATGGGAATAGGGCCCAAGAGGCAGAATTTAAGCTACTCTCCATTGTTCTGATATTAAAGTTGGAGAAATCTTACAGTAAGGAAGTCGGCTGGTGAAAAAGCATCTGGGGCATCTAAACTGATTATTTCAGGATTTCTCTAGAAATTTTACAATAAAATTGGAAGTATGTTTTTCATTTGTTTTGTTTTATCAAATTATTCCCTTGTCCATTAAAGAGGATCTAAATGAATGACAAAATTTAAGCACTTACTATGAAACTGTATCCTTAGTTACGGAAACTTGAGATTTTTAGTTGTAATTCATTTAAGTGTACAGCAGTATTTTTTTAGAATTTTATCTGTGTATTTGAAATAGTTGATCTGAAAAGAATATTTTTATAATAATGAAATAGCATTAACTTGCTTATTAGTTAGCCCTATGTAAAATTTTAAGAAAAATTATATTCAATTATACCAGGGTTTCTCAACCTTGACACTAAATTGTCCCATAGGGGAAAAAAAAAAAAAACTGCTTCTGTTTGAGAACTGCTGTATTATACCAATCTGTGTTTGCAGTAAAATTATAACTTAATTATAATTTTGATTATACAACAATTTAATTTCCCTCTAAATTTTGTTTTGTATTTTATTATTCACAATATAGACCCTCCCAAGTGTGTGGAATCAGTAAATGCATGGTAATTCAATAAATAACTGATCAGTAATTTATGGTTCAGTTGTTTCTGAAAATATATTTTTTTGAAAATTATTTTTAAAACTGTTTTACATCTTGAAAAGAGCATATTATTCCTACTACTATATTGCAGTATGAATTTACAAATGTGAATTTATAAATAAGATTTGCCCATGCTGGTTGAATAGGCCCAAACTTCTATTAGTTCATTAAAATGAATTAGGTTTTATAAGTGTTCATAAAACTTCAAAAAAACAAAGTGACAAGCTTGCCTTATAGAGTTATGTTTTTCCAATATATGAACTAAGGTTGTCAGAATTAGGGCCAAGTGAGCAAGTATGTGTACATATTAACAGTTGGCATGGTTTTATTGCTCTGTTATCAAGTTCATTGGTAGGAAATACAAACATTTTCATCATAAAAATAAAAATTTATAAATGGCACCAAATAAGGCCACCATGGACAAATCAGTCTAGAAAATCTACTTATTAATTTTTTTATGGTTTTTATCTTATTTTTTTAAGTTATGTTTTAGCTTTTGATTTACCAAAGCAACAATAGTTAAAACATAGAAAATGCTTTTATGTGCTTTCCTTTTAAAAAACAAACAGAAATAGAAAAGAAAAGAGGGGCACCTGGGTGGCTCAGTCAGGTAAGCGTCTGACTCGATTTTGGTTCAGGTCATGATCTCAGGTTTGTGAGATCCAACTCCACATTGGCTCCATGTTGGGTGTGAAGCCTGCTTAAGATTCTCTCTCTCTCCCCCTCTGTCTCCTTCTGCCCCTCCCATCCCCTCTCTCCCTCTCAAAAAAAACAACGAAGAAAGAAAAGAAGAAAGAAAGAAAGAAAAGAAAGAGAAAAAGAAAGAAAGAAGAAAGAAAAGAAAGATTTTACTTAAAAAAATTGATGAATGAATTGAGTAGTCAACTCAAATTTATTTTAGAGTGAACTGGTAGAAAATGTAGTAATCCTTCCTTATTTAGAATTTCAACCACTGAAGAATTCAAATAACTGGATACCTTTTTTTAACATATCATCTCAAGCTAGCTAACTAGAACTGACATTCTCTGACAGAATGTGAATTAGTGTTTGTTGACTGAAGACAGATTGTTCTATTCCCCTTTTAAAACCTCTCCTTCCATATGCACCCCACCTCAGGAGTGACTCTACAGTTATGGTCACGGTCCAGATTGTTGTGCACCTCAAAACTCAAGTTTTCTAAAATAATTGGTGTTAGGCTTCACATATTTAAGATGTATAGCATTGAAAGGAAATAAAGGAGTTTGGCTTGGTTGAATAAAGAATACTATCAAAAAAAATCTCTCGGAGAGGGGAAAGATGGAGGAGGAGTAGGGGACCCTATTTCAACTGGTCCCCAGAATTGAGCTGGATATCTACCAGACCACTCTGAGCACCCACGAAACCAGCCTGAGATGTAAGAAGATCTGGATCTCTACAAACAGACTATCCCAGGCGGTTGATTTTGAGGTAGAAGTGGAGAGCCGTGATTCTGCGGGCAGATATCGGAGGATAAACGGCAGCGGGAGGGTGCCTGGCCGTGGGGATCCTACACCGCCGGTGAGCAACAGCCTCGCGCGCTGCGGACAGGGCACAGACTCGCAGACCGGTATGTTGGGGAAAGGACTTTAGGGCAGCCCCCAGGGCGGTAACCCAAGCAGTGGGGGCACGTGCATGCGAACTGGGAGCAGCTGGCAGTTTTAGAAGCACAAAGGGCAGAGACATGCCCCGATCTAGAGGCAGGACTGGGAGTGCTGCAGAGGGGCGCACAACCCAGGACGCTGCAGTTTATAGCAGCACGGACAGAAACGGAGACAGTGTCAGGGCGCCGGGGTGGCTCAGTCGTTAGGCATCTGCCTTCAGCTCAGGTCATGATCCCAGGGTCCTGGGATCGAGCCCCGCATCGGGCTCCCTGCTCGGCGGGAAGCCTGCTTCTCCCTCTCCCACTCCCCCTGCTTGTGTTCCCTCTCTTGCCATGTCTCTCTCTCTCTCTCTGTCAAATAAATAAAATCTTTAAAAAAAAAAAAAAGAAAAAAAGAAACGGAGACAGTGTGGCCTGGAGAGCTCACTGAAGAACAGACTGCGGTCTCTCTGTTCTGAGGCAGAGGGTTGGAAACGGTCTCTTCTGCTCTGACTCGCGGAAGAGACGTGGAAAGCCGCCAGGGAAAGGCGCCAGAGAACAAAAGCCCCAAAAACTGATTCCCACTGAGCCCATCCCCTGCCACAGGGGCGCAGGGCAACTCCACCAAACAGGGTTGCCTGAGTAACAGAGCGGCAGGCCCCTCCCCCAGAAGACAGGCTGGGAAAACAAGAGGCCAGCAACCCTAAGGTCCCAAGAAAACAGGTGCATCTTGCTTGGGTTCTGGTCAATAATTTGGACTCTATACATTCCTTCAAACACCCATCAACAGAATGACTAGAAGGAGGAGCCCCCAAAATAGAAAAGACTCAGAGATTATGACTTATGCTGCAGATTTACAAATGGATGCAGATATAACCAAGATGTCGGAGATGGAATTCAGGCTAGCAATTGTGAAGACAATGGCTAGAATGGAGAAATCAATTAATGACAACATAGAGTCTCTAAGGGCAAAAATGAAAGGTGAATTGGCAGAACTTAAAAATGCTATCAATGAGATCCAATCCAATCTAGATAATCTAACAGCTAGGGTAACTGAGGCAGAAGAACGAATAAGCGACCTGGAAGACAATATAATAGATAAAAAGGGAAAAGAGGAGGCCAGGGAAAAACAACTCAGAATCCATGAAAATAGAATCAGAGAAATAAGTGACACCATGAAGCGTTCCAATGTCAGAATAACTGGAATTTCAGAGGGAGTGGAGAGAGAGAGAGGACTAGAAGATGTATTTGAGCAAATTGTAGCTGAGAACTTCCCTAATCTGGGGAATGAAACAAACATTCGCGTGCTAGAGGCAGAGAGGACCCCTCCCAAGATCAAGGAAAATAGGCCAACACCCCGGCATGTAATAGTAAAACTTGCAAATCTTAGAACCAAGGAAACCATCTTAAGGGCAGTTAGGGGGAAGAGATTCCTTACGTACAGAGGGAGGAACATCAGGATAACGTCAGACCTATCCACAGAGACCTGGCAAGCCAGAAAGGCCTGGCAAGACAAATTCAGGGTACTAAATGAGAAGAACATGCAGCCAAGAATACTTTATCCGGCAAGGCTGTCATTTAGAATGGATGGAGAGATGCAGAGCTTCCACGACCTGCAGAAACTGAAAGAATAAGTGACGACTAAGCCGGCCCTGCAAGAAATATTAAGGGAGGTTCTATAAAAGGAGAAAGACCCCAAGAGTGATCTACAACAGAAATTTACAGGGACAATCTATAAAAATAACGTCTTCACAGGCAACATGATGACAATTAATTCGTATCTTTCAATAATCACTCTCAACGTGAATGGCCTAAATGCTCCCATAAAACGGCACAGGGTTACAGATTGGATAAAAAGACAGGACCCGTCCATATGCTGCCTACAAGAGACTCATTTTGAACCTAAAGATACATCCAGACTGAAAGTGAAGGGATAAAGATCCATCTTCCATGACAGCGGACCTCAAAAGAAAGCTGGGGTAGCAATTCTTATATCAGACAAATTAGATTTTAAACTAAAGTCTGTAATTAGAGACACAGAAGGACACTATATCATTCTTTTTTTTTTTTTTTTTAAAGATTTTATTTATTTTATTGAGAGAGAGAGAGCACAAGAGGGGGGAAGCGGGAGAGGGAGAAGCAGACTCCCTGCCGAGCAGGGAGCCCGATGCGGGACTCGATCCCGGGACTCCAGGATCATGACCCGAGCCGAAGGCAGTTGCTTAACCAACTGAGCCACCCAGGCGCCCCGACACTATATCATTCTTAAAGGGTCTATCCAACAAGAAGATCTAACAATCGGAAATATCTATGCCCCCATCATGGGAGCAGCCATCTTCATAAGCCAACTGTTAACCAAAATAAAGAGTCATATTGATAACAATACGTTAATTGTAGGAGACCTCAATACTCCACTCTCAGCAATGGACAGATCATCTAAGCAGAAAATTAACAAGGAAACAAGAGCTTTGAATGATACATTGGACCAGATGGACCTCATAGATATTTACAGAACATTCCATCCTAAAACAACAGAATACTCATTCTTCTCAAGCGCTCATGGAACTTTCTCCAGAATAGACCACATACTGGGTCATAAATCAGGTCTCAACCGATACCAAAAGATTGAGATTATTACCTGCATATTCTCAGATCACAGTGCTTTAAAACTGGAACTCAATCACAAGAAAAAATTTGGCAGAAATTCAAACACTTGGAAGCTAAAGACCACTCTGCTCAAGAATGTTTGGGTCAACCAGGAAATCAAAGAAGAACTTAAACAATTCATGGAAATCAATGAGAACGAAAACACATTGGTCCAAAACCTATGGGATACTGCAAAGGCGGTCCTAAGGGGGAAATACATAACCATCCAAGCCTCACTCAAAAAAATAGAAAAATCCCAAATTCACCAACTAACTCTACACCTTAAAGAACTAGAGAAAAAGCAACAAACGATGCCTAAGCCACACATTAGAAGAGACATAATTAAAATTAGAGCAGAAATCAATGAATTAGAAACCAGAAACACAGTAGATCAGATCAACAAAACTAGAAGTTGGTTCTTTGAAAGAATTAAGATTGATAAACCACTGGCCAGACTTATCCAAAAGAAAAGAGAAAGGACCCAAATTAATAAAATTATGAATGAAAGGGGAGAGATCACGACTAACACCAAGGAAATAGAAACAATTATTAGAAATGATTATCAACAACTATATGCCAATAAACTGAGCAATCTGGATGAAATGGAGGCCTTCTTGGAAACCTATAAGCTGCCAAGACTGAAACAGGAAGAAATTGACAACCTGAATAGGCCAATAACCAGTAACGAGATTGAAGCAGTGATCAAAAACCTCCCAAAAAAGAAGAGCCCAGGGCCTGATGGAATCCCTGGGGAATTCTACCAAATATTCAAAGAAGAAATAATACCTATTCTACTGAAGCTGTTCCAAAAAATAGAAACAGAAGGAAAACTTCCAAACTCATTCTATGAGGCCAGCATTACCTTAATCCTCAAACCAGGCAAAGACCCCATCAAAAAGGAGAATTTCAGACCGATATCCCTGATGAATATGGATTCCAAAATCCTCAACAAAATCCTAGCTAATAGGATCCAACAATACATTAAAAGGATCATCCACCACGACCAAGTGGGATTTATCCCCGGGATGCAAGGGTGGTTCAACATTCGCAAATCAATCAATGTGATAGAACACATTAATAAGAGGAGGGAGAAGAAACATATGGTCCTCTCAACTGATGCAGAAAAAGCATTTGACAAAATACAACATCCTTTCCTGATTAAAACTCTTCAGAGTATAGGGATAGAGGGAACATTCCTCAAGTTCATAAAATCCATCTATGAAAAACCCACAGCGAATATCATCCTCAATGGGGAAAAGCTGAGAGCCTTTCCCTTAAGATCAGGAACACGTCAAGGATGCCCACTCTCGCCACTATCGTTCAACATAGTATTAGAAGTCCTAGCAACAGCAATCAGACAACAAAAAGAAATAAAAGGTATTCAAATTGGCAGAGAAGAAGTCAAACTCTCTTTTTTCTCAGATGACATGACACTTTATATGGAAAACCCAAAAGACTCCACCCCCAAATTACTAGAACTCATCTAGCAATTCAGTAATGTGGCAGGATACAAAATCAATGCACAGAAATCAGTTGCTTTCTTGTACACTAACAACGCAACTGTAGAAAGAGAAATTAGAGAAACGATTCCATTTACAATAGCACCAAAAACCATAAGATACCTCGGAATAAACCTAACCAAAGAGGTAAAGGATCTATACTCTAGGAACTACAGAACACTCATGAAAGAAATTGAAAAAGACACAAAAAGATGGAAAAATATCCCATGTTCATGGATCAGAAGAATAAACATTGTTAAAATGTCTATGCTACCCAGAACAATCTATACCTTCAATGCCATCCCGATCAAAATTCTAATGACATTTTTCAAAGTGCTGGAACAAACAATCCTAAAATTTGTATGGAATCAGAAAAGACCCTGAATCGCCAAGGAAATGTTGAAAAAGAAAAACAAAGCTGGGGGCATCACGTTGACCGATTTTAAGCTACATTACAAAGCTGTGATCACCAAGACAGCATGGTACTGGAACAAAAACAGATATATAGACCAATGGAACAGAATAGAGAACCCAGATATGGACCCTCAACTCTATGGTCAAATAATCTTTGACAAAGCAGGAAAAAACATGCAATGGAAAAAAGACAGTCTATTCAATAAATGGTGCTGGGAAAATTGGACAGCCACATGCAGAAGAATGAAACTCGACCATTCTCTAACACCATTCACAAAGAAAAACTCAAAGTGGAAGAAAGACCTCAATGTGAGACAGGAATCCATCCAAATTCTAGAAGAGAACATAGGCAGTAACCTCTTAGACATCGCCCACAGCAACTTCTTTCAAGATACATCTCCAAAAGCTAGTGAAACAAAAGCAAAAATGAACTTTTGGGACTTCATCAAGATAAAAAGCTTCTGCACAGCAAAGGAAACAGTCAACAAAACAAAGAGGCAACCCACAGAATGGGAGAAGATATTTGCAAATGACACTACAGATAAAGGGCTGGTATCCAAGATCTATAAAGAACTTCTCAAACTCAACACCCAAAAAACAAATAATCAAGTCAAAAAGTGGGCAGAAGAGATGAACAGACGGTTCTCTGAAGAAGACATACAAATGGCTAACAGACACATGAAAAAGTGTTCATCATCATTAGCCATCAGGGAAATTCAAATCAAAACCACATTGAGATACCACCTTATACCAGTTAGAATGGCAAAAATGGACAGGGAAAGAAACAGCAAATGTTGGAGAGGTTGTGGAGAAAGGGGAACCCTCTTACACTGTCGGTGGGAATGCAAGTTGGTACAGCCACTTTGGAAAACAGTGTGGAGGTTCCTCAAAAAGTTAAAAATAGGGGCGCCTGGGTGGCTCAGATGGTTGGGCGTCTGCCTTCGGCTCAGGTCGTGGTCCTGGGGTCCTGGGATTGAGCCCCACGTCGGGCTCCTGGCTCAGCGGGGAGTCTGCTTCTCCCTCTCCCTCTGCCTCTCCCCCTGCTCATTCTCTCTCTCTCTATCTCTGTGTCTCAAATGAATAAAAAAAAAAAAAAAAAAGTTAAAAATAGAGCTACCCTATGACCCAGCAATTGCACTACTGGGTATTTACCCCAAAGACACAGATGTAGTGAAAAGAAGGGCCGTATGCACCCCAGTGTTCATCGCAGCAATGTCCACAATAGCCAAACTGTGGAAAGAGCCGAGATGCCCTTCAACAGATGAATGGATAAAGAAGATGTGGTACATATATACAATGGAATATTACTCAGCCATCAGAAAAGATGAATACCCAACTTTTACATCAACATGGATGGGACTGGAGGAGATTATGCTAAGTGAAATAAGTCAAGCAGAGAAAGTCAATTATCATATGGTTTCACTTATTTGTGGAACATAAGGAATAGCATGGAGGACATTAGGAGAAGGAAGGGAAAAATGGGGGGGGGGAATTGGAGGGAGGGATGAACCATGAGAGACTATGGACTCTGAGAAACAAACAGGGTTTTAGAGGGGAAGGGGAAGGGGGGGATTGGTTAGCCCGGTGATGGGTATTAAGGAGGGCACGTACTGCATGGAGCACTGGGTGTTATACGAAAACAATGGATCATGGATCACCACGTCAAAAAACAATGATGTATTGTATGGTGACTAACATAACTCAATAAAATTAAAAAAAAAAAAAAAGAAAGAAAGGGAACAAACCATTTAAAAAAAATAAATATCTTTCAAGAGCTATACAGAGAACATAGATACGTTCGCAATCACAGTTCAACAACTGGCCATACCTGTGTTCTTTTAGCTTTTCACATTTATTATGTGGTCCCTGTCCCTATATTTTCTGTTCACAATATTGACACAGAAGCATGATTAGATCCTGAAGGGTCTTCTGCATTAAGTAATCAATTGACTCACTTAACATGAAAAGTGTCTTCACCATGAGCCCCAGCACTGAATGGTGACAGAAGATTTCTGATCTTAAGATACATTTATTATTCAATATTTGGAAATTCCCTTTGTCTTTCAAAAACCAATGCAAAATATCATATTTATACAGGGCCTACTTTCTAAAACAGAAATTTGACTAACCCTTTGAGTTAAACATATTTAGAAGCTCTCTGTAATTTTTTGGATTAAGCACAAAGTTCATAGTTCAATGCATAAGACCATTAATGATCTAACTCAGCTGCTTGCCTACATGCCCTCCTCACTCCAGTTTTTGACCTATCTGCATCCTATTGGATGCTATAAGTAACTTCATTTCATTTACTAGTTTCCACAGAAATTTCTTATGAATGAAAGTCAGAAGGATTCTTTTCAGGAAATAAGGAAATTTTAATGCCTGTGTTTATCAGTACCACCTAATACCTGGATTTTTTCCTTTCTTTATGCCTCTGTCATTGCCTACCAATTCACGCATGTGCTTTTTCCTTTTCTTTTTCTTTCTGTTTCTATATTTTATTTGAAATGTATCTTCCTTTCCCAGCAAGAACAATGAGGATGTACAAGAATAAAGAACCTTATAAAATCAGGTACAGAACACCGGCACACTCTGGAGAGTACACATTCCTCCTGACATTCCTAGTAGCCAACCTACCATAATAGCTAGACTTCTGAATTTCAGTATAATTTGCAATGTAAGAAATTCAAAGATGTCAACAGAAAAGATTTTACAGTTGCGGATTCTGGTAAAAGAAAGAACATAATGAATTTTTTTCTGTTTTGAAAGTCTTGGAGTTTTGAATATTTGACCCAGGTAGTCTACTTTCAATTAACCATATTAAGTGGAACAATCTATGGCTCCCCTAAATGAAAGTATTAGGCAATTCATACAATATTATATATAGCTTGGTGCTATTCCAGGAAAACAGTTAATTTGTTTTGTGCATGCTCTGAAGGTGATCATATCATGATAAGGAAATAAGGTAGAGATATTCATCCTTTGGAGCCAAGCAGTTATTGAGGGAGAATAGGCAGAGTAGAGGTAAAAGTAAGTCATAAATAATGCACATATATAAAATCCAGAGTTACTTATATCTACTTTATAAATATTAAATTGATCACATGCTTTGAGAAAATAATATTATCCTAAACGGTCCTAGGAAAAATTACCTTTGAATATGTGGTCTAGTTTGTTTTTTTTTTAATAAAACTATTACATGTTTATTATAGATTGGTCTAGTTTTCACAAATTATTTCAACGGGTGAATGAAAAATTCCTAATCCTAATAGAGCTTGGTTTCCCTTCACACCAAATATATTCTAACTGGTCTGCAAGCATACTATTTTTACACCTGAATAACGATTGCTGTAATATATAAAAATTCATGTAATATTTTTTGAGATCCCAGGAAATGATTCTTGCTTATTAAATTTTGATTTAATTTAGTATACCGTATCACCTGAAACTGTGTTCACCTCTTGGTGGGTGTCCGGCCAAAAGACACAACCAAGCCAAAGAATAGGAAAAGGAAGGGTTTTACTTGCAACAAGTAAAAAAGAACACCAGGTGTATTTCCCAAAGCAGCGTGTCCTCAAACAACAAAATTGGGGAAGTTTCAAGTTAAGAGGGCATACATATTCATGAAGGGGCTTGCCCAATGGGGAATTCATCATGGAATTGGGGCAAAATTATCTTAAGGTGACAGAGTCCCGGTCAGAGCCATAAGGGCCCACAAGGGTCTATGTCATCAATTCTCTGGATTTAGTTGTCTGAGTGCTCAAAGGGGTTTAGATCCTACAAAGATAACTCAAGAATATGTCACAGGTCAATCTTCATTTTTGAATTAGCCCTGGGAGTTTTACCACTGATTTATTGTCCTTGATATGATTAGGCTATCTCCTGGCTTGATAGAGGCTCTTTGTTCTTAACTTTTTTCACAGGATGGCTGGCTGTCTAACATGACTTTTATGCCAAGAAAGCTATGTCTGTCTTTCTTTTTCTGGGAACCCCTAACTCTTTCTGCTTACATCACCTCTAATGGGTCATGTTTTAGTTCCATTTATGTTCATTCCAATCATGAGCTTTCCTTATGTCAGATTTCTTTTTTTTAACTGTCAGCCTAGATTTCATCACAAAATAATTTCAGTATGTGGCCTCTAAAACACCCTTGTGATTCCATCTTCTGAGCTTTCTCTCTCAGAGTTAAATTAATATGTAAAATTATTTGACACAAGTCATGCAGTGAATTAGTGAACCGGGCCTAAATCTATGGCTCAGATTCCTGATTCATTTTATCTAACCTTTTAAGCAACACTTAAGTACTTTAAACTTCTATTTTTTTGTTCCACCTTTTATCAGAGCATTATACTAGTTATCGTCCCTAAACATAATCTGTTCCCTATAATTAAATACTGTAGATAATGACTACTATCTCCAAAAGCTACATTTTACGGTTTTTAAAGAACATTCCTTTGTGGTTATATTTGATTTTCACTTCTGTGACCTTGTTCTTTTTATCACAAATGTGTTAGCTGTCATAGGTCATTTTATACCCTTTTTCACCAAATGTATTGCTGTCTTTCTAATTTCTTTCTATTGTCAAGGACATTTCTGAATGTCCTCAACAGTCATAACAGACTATATAAACTACTGAAATTAAAGTGTATATAAATAAATCCTTTCAACTCCAGAATTTGCAAGTAGTAAAAAGACATAGAAACTTATTTTAAGCTATGTATATGTCTCAATATTTTTTGTTTTATGTTTATATTGAGTAAAGTATATGACCACTTCCCTAATTTTTCAGTCTGTAAATACCAAAATGTATAGACACAAGCAGATAGTCCATAATCAATATGAAGTGGAAGCTTAAGGAACTTAGGACAACTTGAACTTATCCTGCATCCTTTGGCCTCAATTCGTAGGCAAACCTAGAGCAACATGAGTCATGCAGAATATAGTTTAACAGTTACTTTTTGGTGTAGAAAGAAAAAAAAATTATGAAAAATTGGTAGTAGGAAGAGAAAAATGAAGGGGGGCAATAGGAGGGGGAGACGAACCAGGAGAGACTATGGACCCTGAGAAACACACTGAGGGTTCTAGAGGGGAGGGGGGTGGGAGGATGAGTTAGCCAGGTGATGGGTATTGAAGAGGGCACGTACTGAATGGAGCACTGGGTGTTATATGCAAACAATGAATCATGGAACACTACATCAAAAACTAATGATATAATGTATGGTGATTAACATAACATAATAAAATAAAATAAAAAGAATTGGTGCAGAACACCAGTTTACAAAGTGTTTTCTTCTTATTATTTCTGATGCCAGCATTTTTTTCTATTAATCTAAAACTGCTTGAAGGTAAAGGTTATCCTCATTCTTTCCCACCTTCTCTAAACATCCTTCCACTATCACAATATGTACTCTCCATTCTATCAAAGCCAGTTTCTAGACACTCCCTACCAGTACACGATAGTGAATTTATGGTACTTTTCATCCCCCCAGCATCCTCTCCATTTGAGAACTTCTTTTTCTCTTTGAGCTATCAATCTCATGAGCCTATTGTTCCCAAGAACTGGGCTGTCCACTTGGTGAAGAGTAGCTATCAGCAAATTCTGTCCACCTGATCATACTGATTGGTTCAGGAATAGTCAACCCATGGGAGTAAATCAATCAATACTGTGCTGGTGCCATTAAAAAAAAAAAATGTGTACTCTCTTTTCCCTGAGATCATTAACCATAAGGATAATAAAAACCTTGAAGATATTGGTGACTTCTTTTTACTGTCATGCACAGAAAGCTTGACTGAAATAAAGTTAAGAAAAATAGGAAATCCCTCTGTTCTCAAGAGGTACTGGGAAAAGTATTCAATAGTGCTGTCCTACCAGCTACTTCGTGTAATAGGCAGTTATGTTCTGACCTATGTTATGGCATGAAAAATGCATAAAATCCCAGATGTCTCTGGGAAATTATAGGGTGGGGAGAAATTATAGGGAAATTTCTATATGTCCTAGAAAACAGAGGCTCACAGATCAGCTGTAGAAACTATAAAAAGTCTGAATATTCTTCAACTGTTTACACTCTGCAAAGATTTATTTTATTGTTATGAAACATTTCTGTTAAAAAAATAATAATGGTTCCATGATCATTGTTTGCATATAACACCCACATGCCCTCTTTAATACCCATCATTGGGTGTTATACGCAAACAATGATCATGGAACACTACATCAAAAACTAATGATGCAATGTATGGTGATTAACATAACATAATAAAAAAAGAAAAAAAACAGACAAAAAAATAAAATATATTAGAATAAATGTTACTTGGGGAATGGTAGTGATTCTGTGAAACTGAAGTTATAGGGAAACTATTTAAAAATGCAAAAGGCTTGACAAACTGATGAAGTTATCATGCCATGAACTAAAAAATGTGATTAACTCAACAATCTGTAAAGGTGTAAGGGTATAAAGGGGGAAACAAAGAACTGGTTTTATATGTTGGACACAGAAAAATATTCAAGTTATGTTGTTAATTAAAGAACAATACGCTTTCATTTAAAAAATAATAATAATGGTTCAAAATGAGTCTTCACTGAAAAATCCAATTCCATGCTTTTGCAGAATGTAATTTTGTGAAACAATGGAATCATGAATAAAGAGAACTTATTTGAAAAGTTTAGTCTTATATAAAATATTTACTGAAAAGAAACTATTCTGAGTGGGGGCAAAAAGTAGTGCCTGTGGAAATATTTGAGCTAAAATATTTACACATTTCAATACAAAATAATGGACTTAGGTGTATACTCCATTTAGCAGAATTGGCTCTGAGTTTACAAGTTCCTGAGAACCTGTAGGAGAGTGTTTTAATTAAAAATGCTATTTTCTACAGAAAAGAGTCTATGAAAGGTATGAACAATTTCAAGTTTAGAAAATAAAATGTAACATCAAAAAAGATTGTAGGGGGAGCACCTGGGTGGCTCAGTCGGTTAAGCGTCCAACTCTTCATTTTGGCTGAGGTCATGATCTCAGGGTCCTGGGATGGAGCCCTGCGTGGGGCTCTGAGCTCAGCGGGGAGCCTGCTTGAGATTCTCTCTTCCCTCTGCCACTTCCCCCCAATAAATAAATACATCTTTAAAAAAAGAAAAAGATTGTAGGAAATTTTATGAGAAATTAGAATGAGGCTTTGATGGTTAAATTTATGTGTCATCTTGTCTAGGTTATGGTGTCCAGATGTTTGGTCAAACACTTCAAGTGGCATCTAGTCCGGATGTCACTGTGAAGATATTTTATAGCTGTGACTAACATTTACAATTAGCTGACATTATGTAAGGGAGATCACCCTTGATAATATTGGTGGACCTCATCCAATAATTCAAATATTGGATTGAGACTTAAAAGGTAAAATAGTTTTACTGGAGAAGACATTCTTTCTGCCTCCAGACCATAGTATAGAAACCCTGTGCTAATTTTCAGTCTGGTGCCCTGCCCTACAGATTCTCCAGAAAGCTTCAAGAAGTAGTTGTATTTAGAACATGGCCTAAGAGAACCTTATAGACATTTCCTATTGCCCAGTGTAAATTGAAAGGAACAGAAAAATTCCCATATCCTCAAGCATAGAAAGCTATAACAGAAACTGGCCAGAACTCAATAGGCCAAAAGAGAGAAATAAAGGATGCTGAGGAAAACACTGTCCTTAGTCAAGACCAAGGGAAAGTAGATGACTGGGCTGATGGCTAAAGGGATAGATGGCATCTATTATCAGACTGAGCTACATTCATAATATGAAAGACCCCAAAACTTAGATGTGATATTGGAAAACTTAGAAACCAAACTTGCTGAGATAACTGTTCTCAACTGATAGCCAAAGTTATCACTTAAAACAGAAATTAAACTAATTTATAGATAAAACATTTCTATGTTTACGTGCATTTGTAGACAAAATTGATGTAAAAACTGTAGGCTCTATTCAACACCCATTCATGATAAAAATCCTCAGAAAACTAGTTATGGGGGGGGAATATCTTCAACTTCATAAGAAACACTTAAAGTAAATAAATAAATAAAATAAAAATAAAACCTGCAGGGAATGTCATATCTAATGGTAGAAAATAGATACTCTCTTACTAAGATCAGGAAGAAGGTATGGATGTCCCCTCTCACCACTGCTATTTAATATCATATTGGAAGTCACAGCTAATGCAATAAGGAAAAAAAAAGGAAAACAAAGTATATAGATTAGGAAGGAAGAAATAAAATTGCCTTTGTAAGCAGATGACATAACGCCTATGTAGAAAATGCTAAAGAATCAACAAAAAGTTTACTGGAAATAGTAAGTTCCGCTAAACATTTAGAATTTAGTTGAAAGCAATTAAGGATCTGCTAAATGCTTTTAAGTAATAGGATTACAGTATCTGAACACTGTACTTATGACATATATTATGAAATTATATGTAACTACTGCTATATATTTCTCACTAATGCTTCATATGTAAATTGGAGTAGAATCATCTTAATCTTTTTTTTTTTTAAGATTTTATTTATTCTATTTATTTGAGACAGAGAGATACAGAGAGAGAGAGAGAGCATGAGCAGGGAGAAAGGCAGAGGGAGAGGGAGAAGCAGGCTCCCCACGAAGCCAGGAGCCAGACATATGGCTGGATCCCAGGACCCTGGGATCATGACCTGAGCCGAAGGCAGACGCTTAACCATCTCAGTCACCCAGGCGCCCCAGAATCATCTTAGTCTTATGACACAATTATATTTTTTAGCTCTTGGAGGATACTTAAGAAACTCTTCCACTTCTTATTCTTTCACTCTTTACCTAATAAAGGGGGAAAGAGCCCAAAGGAAAATACTAGAACTATGAAAAGAAACAAGTTTTGATATTTTTTAAAAGATTTTTATTATTATTTATTTATTTGACAGAGAGAGAGAGCGAGCGAGCAGGGGGGAGCAGGAGAGGGAGAAGCAGGCTCCCCGCTGAGCAAGGAGCCCATTGTGGGGCTTGATCCCAGGACCCTAGGATCATGACCTGAGCCGAAGGCAGCCATTGAACCGACTGAGCCACCCAGGCACCCCAAGTTTCGATATTTTGACTGTACCAGCAGGCCTCAGTTCTCTTCCTTTTAGTATTTACCTCCCAGTTTCTGTTCTTCGACTGTCCACTGTTACCCAGATTCCTGTAGCCAAAGGTACATGATTCCTTTTCTGCTTTTCAATGGTATAACAAATGTTATACAAAAAAGTGGTGTGCAAAACTATGCGAAACTATCTTATAAATGATGGAAGATATAAATATGATCTGATTCAGAAAATGTATATTTCTGATCTGCTTTCCAGAAACTTAAAATGCATTAATTCCTGCCTACGAGGAAATTAAAAAAAAAAAAAAAGTGGAATGAATGGATGCAGATTACTCCACTGAGATGAATTTCTGGTACATTCTAAGTAGTTATTAGGGATAATGGGAGATTCCTTGAGTGGAAAGTGAAAATCTTGTCACTGGTACAGTTAGACATTTGCATAAATATAGACATTCACATATTGAGCCCTGCCTCATCACTTCTACAAAAAGAAGAAGGAATATTTCACCATTCCAAGCTTTAGGACAATGCTGAACATAGTAGGCCCTCAAAATATTTTTTTTTATGTCAGACAAAATATAAAATTTTTTTGATAACTGGATAAGACATCTAGACAACAATAATTGAGAAATAGATTATAACTAACATGTGGTTTACTTACATTACCTTCTATGATTTATGGCAGCTACTAAAAGCCACTGATTCCTAGATCATATCTCCAAAATAATAAAAAAATGTAATCAAGGGTTATAATCTAAATGATGAAGGCAGGCATGGAAAGAATAGGGAGAGCACTAAAATAAACTGTTCGTGCTAAAAGTCATGGTGCCTACCTACTTCCTCTTAAAAACACATTGTATTAGTTTCCTACGGCAATTGTAACAAACCAAGTAGCTTAGAACAGAAACTTGTCGCCTCTGGTGGCTAGAAGTCTAAGATCAAGGTATTGATAGGCTGAGAGGGAAAATCTCTGTTCCATGTATCTCTCCTAGCTGCTGGTCATTTGCTGACAATCTTTGTCATTCCTTGGTTTGCAGATGCATCACTTTAGCCTCAACCTTCATCTTCAGATCACCTTCTCCCTCTGTCTCTTTTTGGTCTTAACCTCTGTGTGTGCCCTCTTCTGTGTCCAAATTCCCCTTTCGATAAGGACACCAGTTATACGCATTATGTTCCACCCTAATGACCTCCATTTTTTTAAAAAAAATAGAATATTTATGTATGTATGTATGTATGTATGTATTTATGTGTTAACATAACAGTGTTATGTTAGTTTCAAGTGTACAATATAGTGATTCAACACTTTCCCTGTATTACTCAGTGCTCATCAAGATAAGTGTACTTTTAATCCCCTTCACCTATTTCACCCATCCCCCCACCCACCTCCTGGTAACTATCTGTTCTCTATAGTTAAGAGTCTGTTTTTCGTTTCTCTCCCTCTCTTTTTTTTCATTTTTTTGGTTGCCTAACAACCTCATTTTAATTTGATTATTTCTATAAAGACCATATTTCCAAATAAGTCACAATTTAAATGTATCGGGGGTTAGTACTTCAGCATATCTTTTTGGGGGGAACACACTTCAACTCATAATAATATCATTTATTGTATCCTTATATTTGAGGAAGCAAGGCTAAATTAACAGTCCAAAAGAGTAGAAAGGGCACTTAACCTGGAGCCTGTTCCTGACAAACCATAAACCACAGTAAGAACTCAAACCAGCAAAGTGTCATTATAAAGGTTACTCTAGAATGTATAAGAAGGCTAGTGATGGCAAGAAATGTTATGGGGGTAAAGGAATTAAGCAATTCAAGCTTTAATTAGGAGGGCCCAGGGGGTGCCTGGTGGCTCAATGGGTTTATCATCTGACTCTTGATCTCAGCTCAGGTCTTAATCTCAGGGTCATGAGTTCAAGCCCAGGTTGAGCTCCACACTGGGAGAAGAGCCTACTTAAAATTAAATATATATATATATATATAAATAAAAAAGGGAGGGCCAGGAAGAATGGCACACATAATATCTCTTTGAGATAATGAGTCCTAGGCTGCCTCACCCAGCCAGGTATCGAGGCAGAGCTGTCCCCCAAAATTATAGAATTAACTTTTTCACTGGAGTGAAGAAAACTACTTGTATCCTCTCCTCCAATTTATATATTTAAAGTCCAGTGACAGTTATGTTCTTTTTTGATTTTTCACATATTCTTTATGAAAATTATTCACATACATCAAGTTCAATCACCATTTCCCCAAAATTCTGCTAATTCTTTATAAAGAAAACCTCAAATTACCATTTTTTAATCCTTTTTGAGAGTTAATATCTGATTTTCTATACATTCTAACCCTTCAGCCACTTGCTTCCCAAACCGTGGTGTTATAACATCTGTTCAGCCATGAATCTGCATTCATGCAGTCTGTTATTACTGGTTACTCTTTTGAATTAAAATTTTGAATTTTATTGATATATCACCAAATAACTTCCTTACTATGGCTAAATATTCTTCATATTGTTTTACAATGTTGTTTATCAGATGTCTATATATTGTTACCACAAAAATAAGGGGAAAAATGTGTCATAAACTACCTCAAAACTCTATATACCCTTTTCCAGTTATTTTAAGCAGATAATAAAATTATTTATACTCACCTTAATTTTCTTTGTATTAATTTACACAGGCATTTCTACTTCTTTATCATTCTAATTAAAATAAGAAAATTTAGGAAAGGGGCTCAGGCAGTGCAGGCCCTGGGGTGGGGGAAGTGGGGCAGCACCCACCTCACATGCACAGGTCTTGGGGCATAGTGCGTGCTCAGCTGGTTGACCATGGCCACCAGAAAAAAAAGAAAAAAGAAAAGAAAGAAAAGAAATTTTTTAGACTACTCAGATATTATTTTTTTTTAAAGATTTTATTTATTTATTTGAGAGAGAGAATGAGAGAGAGAGAGCACATGAGAGGGGGGAGGGTCAGAGGGAGAAGCAGGCTCCTTGCTGAGCAGGGAGCCCAATGCGGGACTCGATCCCGGGACTCCAGGATCATGACCTGAGCCGAAGGCAGTTGCCTAACCAACTGAGCCACCCAGGCACCCTCAGATATTATTTAATTGCTAAGAAATATTTTCGGTTCAATGATGAATTTTTTAAACAAGTATGAAAAATAGTTATTTTTTCCTGTTGAGTTGAATTTGTGGACAATACCGATAAGTGAGGAATTATTAGGTTAAAAAAAAACTCACCCATTTATATGCTCCTTTTAAGGAAAAGTCATATTTCCTTCCCACATCTGTGCATGACCTGAGTTATTTTTATAATTTTTAAATAAGTGATTCTGCTTTAACTCTCAAAAAAAATTCAGCATTTTGTATATTTTTTTCAAAGGTCTAAGCAATAATCAATGTAGTGTTACTGTTTTATTTAATTTTTTTAAGATTTTATTTATTTATTTTTGAGAGAGAGCGTGAGAGAGAGAGAGAGCACAAGCAGGAGGAGTGGCAGACAGAGGGAGAGGGAGAAACACACTCTCCATTGATCAGGGAGCCTGACATGGGGCTCGATCCCAGGACCCTGGGATCATGAGCTGAGCCAAAGGCAGACACTTAACCGACTGAGCCACCCAGGCGCCCAGTGTTACTGTTTTAAATATGAATCAGCTCATTCCCTCTCCTGTTAACCATTATTTTTTTTCTTTTCAAATTTTTATTTAAATTCTATAGTTAAAATACATGGTAAAATTGGTTTCAGGTGTAGAATTTAATGATTCATCACTTACATATAACACCCAGTGCTCATCACAAGTGCCCTCCTTAAACCCCATCACCCATCTAGCCCATCCCCACCCCCACCCCTTCAGCAACCCTCAGTGTGTTCTCTATAGTTAATAGTCTCTTATGGTTTGCTTCCTTCTCTCTTTTTTTTCCTTCCCCTTTTTTCATCTGTTTTGTTTCTTAAATTCCGCATGAGTGAAATCATATGGTATTTGTCTCTCTGACTTATTTCACTTACCAAAAACAGTCTAGCTCCCTCCAAGTAGTAGCAAATGGTAAGATTTCATTCTTTTTGATGGCTGAGTAATAGATAGATAGATAGATGATAGATAGATGATAGATAGATGATAGATGGCTGAGTAATATATATCACCTGTTTACCTATTCATCGATGGATACATAGGCTCTTCCCATAGTTTGGTTATTGTAGATAATGTTGCTATGAACATCAGGGTACATGCACCCCTTCGAGTCTGTATTTTTGTATCCTTTGTCCTGTTAACCATTATGGTTAGGACACATACATTCTTGTTACTCCAACCCAAAATACCTTACCTGAAATGGCCTATGCCTACCTTTTCCACATCCTTCTTATTCTCTGCTCCTCACTCATTGCTCACCAGACACTCTGGCCTCTCTCATTCTCAAACACCACATGCTGGTTCTTTCCTCAGGGCTTCCACACATACTGTTCCAGGTTCCCTTCAGGTTGTTGCATGTTGTCTCTTTCCTATCATTTATTTCTCAGTTCAAATGTCACATTCTCCTGGTAGTTTCTCTTATGAGTCAGACCTAGTTTCTGAAGCAGAGATGGGAAATTGACCCCACACCATTTTCCAGGTTCTGCATCTCTTCAGTACTCATCTATTCTTTTTATTTTTTATATTTTTTACTTTTTTAAAAGATTTTATTTATTTATTTGAGAAAGAGAGAGAGCGTACACACAAGCAAGAGAGCACAAGCAGGGGGAGCCAAAGAAGGAGAGAGAAGCAGGCTCCCTGCTCAGCAGGGAGCCCAGTGAGGGGCTTGATCCCAGGACCCTGGGATCATGCCCTGGGCTGAAAGCAGACACTTAACTGGCTCAGCCACCCAGGTGCCCCTCATCTATTCTTTTTAGACAAGGTTTAGAGAACGAAACATATTTGTAGCAAGATTCCTCGGACTACCAACTTGCCATTTCAGGATAAAATAGGTTGTTTTGCAGCATGGGAAGGATCAAAACAATGGACACAATTCAAATTTTGATTAAGAAGGAAATGATTAAAAAATACGCAGTCACTAAATATCAAAATGTTAATGATGATGAAAAATAATCATCATATTGTAAATAAAAAGAAACAACATGATAGGATGTTTCTAGCGGCTGCGCACAAGATGTAAAGAAAAACAAAACTATCACTACCTACAGTGTGGTTACGTCTATATGAAAGAATTATAGATGGCCTTACATTTTATTGCTCTTTGCTCAATTTTTATTATAATAAGCATGTGACACATTTAACCTAAAAATGCTTAGACCCTTAAAACATACTTCAGCTCAAAATAGTTTATATATTTCTGCCAATCTAATAAATGTGCCTATATATGTATGCTTACTTAAGTTAAATGTTTTATTTTCATTCCAGAATTTATTCAAACAAATGAGTTTTAATTATTGTACACATAATATTTGTGAGTTTTTCTAAGCTCTAAATATCTTTAGATATTACTATCTTTTTTAATACTGATAATTATTACTTAAAATTTATTTGCTTCAGGGGTGCCTGGGTGGCTCAGTCAGTTAAGTAGTGGGCTCTTGGTTTTAGCTCAGGTCTTGACCTCAGGGTAGTGAGATTGAGCCCTGCGTTAGGCTCCATGATCATCACAGAGTCTGCTCCAGATTTTCTCTCTCCCTCTCCCTCTGCCTCTCCCCCTGCTCACTTATGCCCACTCTCTCTCTCTTTCTCTAATAAATAAATAAAATCTTTTAAAAATTTATTTGCTTCATATTCTTATGATGAATTTTTAGATATGGTATTGCTAGTTCAACAATCGTGTAAGTTTTATGTCCCTTAAAAACAGGCTCAATTGGACATTTCTCTTTACCACATGGCTTGTGCCTTTTCCAACTTCAATTTCTACCCAGCTTTGGCTTGTCATCATGATGATTGACATCTTCACAATCTTTTCTTTATCACAACATTGTTTTGAGTGAGAACTCCCTCTTGTCTGGAAAATTCTAAAAGTGTCATTTCTATTTGAAATGTTGTGTATGGTGCCCCTGCATTATCCTTAACGTCCTATTTTAAGCATACTGTAAATTATATTTTATCAACATGCATAGGGTTTCTTTGTAAAAATGTCTTCTTAGCTGATAATTTAATGCCCTCAATTTTATCCCCCATCTCAATTTTATGCCACCAAATTCAGTTTATCTTCATTTGTAAATTGACATTACAATGTATGAATTATTTTTATATTGCTCTCTAATGACTATCCCAAATCTCTTGTTTTTCTGCTTTGTATCTTTCTTTCTTTTCATACAAATCAATAATTAAGATGGGAGGGTTCTATATTTAGTTCTTTCTTGTGTGCATCTTTATAATCTTTTCTTTTGCTAAAATTATGAGAAGTTACTATCATATGTTAATTGATTCATTCATTTGGTGTTTATTGAGTCCCCATGTGCCATTTAATGTTAGTTCTGAACTCATTTTAGTCTGTGTTCACTACTTCAGTTTTTATACATACCGTTCTAAACCTCAAATTTCCTTTGAATTTTTTCTTCATTTCGTTCCAGAATACTTAGTTTTAGTTTTCCTCTTTAACAAATAATTATCTGACTCTACGTCCATCTTCCGGTTTTCTTCTATATTCAGCATACATAAACAATAATCAATATACCTGGTATCATAGTTCTGGTTCTTTCACTTTATTTGTAAATATTTATAAGTATTGGATATTTTAGGACCCTCATCAACAAGATGGATTTTTTCCTCTGGAAATAACTGTTTTAGATTTGTAGAAAGTGAGGAAGAATAGAATTTGAAAATGTTTATAGATGAGTTTGTGAATTATCATTTCAAGATAAATTAAAAATCTGTCTCCTTGATAAGTGTACTCAACGATATGGTTCCTTATTATCATAACTTAGACTGCACCATGTCTATTCAACATATTTCTTTCTCAGACGGCTTTGAGTCATTAGCATTATATGACTTAGGATTCATAAAGCCAAATCCTTTGTGTTTATAACCAGTTTCTAAACTCTTCATTAGTTTTATCTTCTAGTCTCGGTAAGTAAACAATGTAGAAATAAAACTAGTCTTGTACACTTTCATAGAGGTTCCATGTAGAGTTCTGCAAGGTAGATCTTCAACATAGTTCATCTATAAGTAATTTCCATAGCACCTAAGCTCACGTACAAGCGTACACACACACAATTTCTGAACATAAAACAGTACACAATTTTCCATGGCTATGAGACAGAATAGTTAGAATTGACAGTTCCTAAACAATGCTATTACATTACAGAAAATTAAACTAAATAGTTGAATTAAATTAAAACCCATGTATATTGTTTTCAAGAACAACGCAGTCGTATTTGCCAACTCACATTTTTTCCCATAACCCAAAAGAATGTTTCAGTTTATTTAAGAAGTACCTAAACCAATATGATTCTATGTTAAGAAATATTTTACTAAGTTGGGGCGCCTGGGTGGTTCAGTCGGTTAAGCGTCTGCCTTCAGCTCAGGTCATGATCCCAGGGTCCTGGGATTAAACCCCGAGTCGGGACCTACTTCTCTCTCTCCCTTCGCCCTTTGCTTTCTTAATGTGTCCTGTAAGGGATACTGCTTTGGAGATGTGCTCCTTATAGAGGGAGAAGGAAAGAAGAAAGAAAGAACTTGGTTAAAATATCCTGGAATCAAACACATGTCATAGATGTAAGATAACATACTCATTCCTCTCTGAAATCCTAAAGTTTAAAAAATGTTTAATCATATAAAATCCATTTTTTCTCTTGTTGAATAAAGAAGCAATACTGAGGAATATACACACCTGCCCAGTGCATATGACTCTTCATAGATATCTTATTGTAACAGATTCCCATAACAATATTCAAAGAATCAGAATAAAGTAACAGATGGAAAGCACCATCTAGTATTCAATGGCAATGAAAAAAAATTGATGTTAATTCGAAGTCTTCTAATAGTTTGCCATGTTACTCTGAAATGAGAAGTCTTAGCTTTCTATTTGTAAAATTGGAAAATAGTAATATTTTTACTAAAATATGTTATGATCAGTTTAGAAAATGACACTCTGAATCATGATGTAATTGTATCTTATAGGAAATCATAATTGTAAAGCTAATCAAATTTGACTATGAAAATAATTTGTGTAATCTAGGAAATAAAAATAGGAATTTCAGAAAATAGGTTACCTTGCCTCCACAAAATTGGTATGATACAACCCAAATCTAGAGAGAATAAGTAAATTTTAAGAAAGGGACTATACTAATACTCTACTAATTATATTATTTGGAACAATAATCCCACTGTATGTTAAAAGATGTTTTGGAAAATAGATTTGATGGACATGTAAGTTTGAAAATTGCTGTGAAAACTAATTTATATAGGTTTTAATATTTCAGGATTTCATAGTACATTTCATATGCTAATAAAATTTTTAATTACCATAAATAATTTATACATAGAATCTTTCCATTTTTTTTCTAAGCTCATCTCCTAAAACAAGAATTGTGATTAATCATTATTTATCAATTAATCATTATCTATCAATTCTATCAATTATATTAGGCTAGATAATTAATCCTATATATTCTAGAATCAAAAATTGAAAACAATTGCATTTTACTACAGAATGAAAAATGAGAAAAAGATATTTTGGGCCCTTAACTATTTTAAGAAATAGACCCTATATATCTAATTCAGCTCTATATAAGATTTCACTGCACATAAGAAACCATATATGCAATGATTATAAGTTAATGTTATTGTAAAACCTTATCTTAAACATGACAGATACTGAAGTAACACCCCCACCATGGGATAACCATTTTGATTTTCAATCATTTTTCACTATGAATGAGTAACCTAATTATTACTCCGTGTTTGCTAACTGGCAGTTTACTCAATACTATTGAAATTTTATAAACTTATAAGACATATATCTATTTCTAGTAAACATTTGTTATATAGAACAAAATCAAACCTCATGGGAGTAAATATTGCTAACATAATAACCAGAGGAAAGAAATCACCTAAGCAAACAAACCAACAAAAAGAAAATGGAGTCTGCCTCTGAAAATTTCAGTTATTTTTCCTTTTTCTTCATTAGAATTTCTTTAAATTTTCCTCTCTTTTTTTTATTGGGTAAATGAGCATTACAGGGCAAATGGTATATTTATATTGAAATAAATTAACTACACAAAGTAAAAGAAGATGTTAACAATCTGGGATTGGCTATAAAATAGCTCGAATTTGAAGTTAAGATGGTTACTCATATATTTTAGCAGTTCTCCTATTCCTTAATGAAATTAAATATAAAATGTCTACTTTCCCTAAAGAGATATCTTGAATTCTTCCTGGGTTATTATAAATTTGATAAGAATGACCAGAGTGTTTTTGTTTATAAACTGCTCATTTGGGGTTTGAAAATGCTGAGACTCAGAGAAGTTAGTGATCCTGCTGGAACTAGATTGCATGTTTAGTTCTCAGTCCACTTATTATTTTTTTTCACACTATACCATTTCATTATTGAAGTCAGATAAAATGTTTTGTTTTCTTGTTTCATACACCTCTCTGATGACTTTTTCTCATTTCAACTTGAGATTGTTTACTTTCTTTGACTTCAGGAGATCACTGCCTCTGTTTTTTAATATCACCCAGACTAATCCTAAATGATCTTCCAAAATTTATTTTCCTTTCCCAAATATTAAATGTTCATCTTTTCCAGAGTTCTATCTTTATCTTATTGTTTTCCTTATGTTACATGCCCTTTAATGATTATTTCATTTACACACATGATTTTAACCAGTATACTGGATAAGATACCGACTTTTGAGCTAGAAAAAGGTGAGTTTGAATATTTAACTTCACTTCCTATAGCTGAAGGACTTCGGGCAAGATGCTTGATTACTTTCTACCTGATTCTCTCCTTCCTTGCACATCCAAAAAAAAAAAAAAAGTTTGCTAATTTTAGCAAATGCCTGTGGACTTAACTGCCCAGCAACTCTTCCGCTGTACTCTGGAATTCCCCCGTTTTCTTACTTCATCATCTCAATATTTCAGTTGATGGTACTACCATCTTCCCAGTTATCAAGCCACACAAGAAAATCACATAAGCATTTGCTGAACCAGCTTTTCTCCACTGTTACTCTTCCTTTTGATGCTCAGCTCCTGCAATAGAACATCTGTGTGCTGCAATTCTTTACACCACTGAAATTCTCATTTCTGCAAAGTAAAATGTAGAGCAACTATGTCAAAGCGGTTTATAAAAATTCAAAACATCCAGATATTATTAATCTCAGAGCTAGCAGACTTTATTCTCAAGCACAATAATAAATTTATCTGATGGTTCATATTCCTAAAATTTAAATGCACATTTTTGAGATCTCTAGTAAGAAGAAAGTTGGCCTCTTTGCCCCTGGTGATTCAGAGAAATCACTATGTGTAGGCACAAGTGAATGCTGCCTTGAACTATCCAAGAACCAGAAACTGCCCAGCAGTCTTGCAAACTCAAGAGAAAGAATTTTATCAAGTCACCAAGAGTGAATTTATTTTTTCTCAAGCAGTCTGAAAAGTCAGAGTTATAGCTTTCTTTAAATAATTCAGGGCAACTTCTTGAAATCAAGCCAGAAGTACAAATATAAATATCTGTAATGAAATGTCATAAAAACTTTCATTTGCATTCTTGGTTCGGACAATTCATGAATGACTGGGAAAGTCTATGGCATGGTAATTTGCAACTTTCAAGTAGAACAAATTCAATCATACACATGCTGGAAGACTTATATGTGGAAAGGAGACATTTATCTAGGAATTGAGCTTAGCTTATGACACAGCATTAAAAATTCAATGCAGTTTCCTCTTCTACATGTGTGTCTGCTCCCTCATTAATCTTAATGTGAGGCTGAAGGGTATTACCTAAAGATTACGTTGATAGTTTGGATGTATAAAATTTGGAAATTTGAATCCTGGGAATAGGCTTACAAATGTTTGGTTCTTAATAAAGATAAGAATTTTTAAAACCCTTCTCTGAAAAAAAAAATCAAATCTCAATTAGGAATAAAAATTTATTGTCTATAAAAAAAACCCTCTCTGAAAAACCATACACACACACACACACACACACACACACACACACACACACCATGTTATGTTAGGAAAACTGTAGTCTTTTGGTCATTTGAAGGTAAAATCAAAGTTAAAGTGAAAGAGATTTTTTCTTTTCATAGAATAAAAGAATACAATCTTATCTTTTCTAACACCTTCCTAATGACAATCTAAACATAATCGTTTAAAATGACAATTTCAAATAAAACTGTGGTGTGGTAACTTCTATAATTACAAGATTATACATTTTTCTAAGAGAGTACTAATTATAAAAGGTGTAAGAACAGAAAATAGGATATAAAAGCTATTGGAGTTTTTATGTTGCAACAGTAACACGGAAAATTAAACATTCTATAAAAAAACAGTTTTTGGGGTCTCTCTGTACATATAAATATTGAGATTTCTAGAATGGTGGTCATCAAATGTAAATTACAGTCATTTTGGGGTGGTGTGATTTGGATAACTTAAAATTTTTCTCTCTAGTTTTATGCTTTGCTTAATTTTAAAAATGGCAATGCAGTGTATTTACTTGAATAACAGACAATTAAAAAAAACAAAAAACCCTTTCTATTATAGAGGCATTCTAAAGATGATTTCCTTTATTGTATGATTTTATCATGCACTAAATACAGTAGGAAGCCCAGATTTCAAGTCAATTGAGTTCAATATGAGATAGTTTTCTTATTGAAATGGGGGTAGGAAGAAAAATATTCTTCATTAATTATTTCCTTTAATGTTCCTTCTCAAGATAAACCTAGGCTTAAAATGTAATCACATGCCCTGTTTTACATTTCATATATTTCTATTCAGCTTTCACTTACTGATGGACAAAACAAATTAATTTGTCTAATCAGAAGATATGTATTCATTTTAAATGTATTATTTGTGATAATAGTTATTGATAAATTGACCTCAATATATTGATCACTTAATGTGCCAACCATGTGTTATCTCATAGGTGAATGGGTCTACATCTTATAGCTGATGAAAAGAAAGGCTAGAGGATTAATTTAGCAAATGTCTAGAACTAATAAGTGACACAATAATCAGAATTTAAATCCATGCCCACTCTTGCATGTATTACTATTTTAATATTTTCTTCTGAAATTAAAACAAGAACAGCTAAGCTATATTAAGCTTTTTCTGTGTATCAGATTTCCTTGAAATTATTTCTAAGGATCATTTTCTTTAATCCATACAAATATACAAAGTAGATATTATTATTATCCCCTCTTTACAGATGAAAATAATTACATTATTTGCCTAGAGTCATACAGCTAATATCCCCAATAATGCTTATTGATATTCACTTCCACTCCTGTCTTTCTAAACTCTCACCACAGGGTCATTAGGTCTGTAAACATTTCCCAGACTTTGTTGTCAAAGAATTCCTGTTAGAAGAGTTTGTATTTAATACAGAATCCAGGAGAGAAGTCATTATTCCACAGTGACAGCTATAGGCTGATGCATGGACATCTTCAGAAAGTATATGCAGAATTCTGCTCACAGTGATTAGACATCTTCCTGAGTCAAAGTTACAGACTAAACTCTAGATATATACATTATTAGCATTTCTACTCTAAAATATTGCACATAGATTTGAAAGTTCTATATATGAAAACAACAGTTCTGAGTGTCATTTGAGGTTATACCTTAAATATCAGTGTATTAGTTCTTTACAGCTGCTGTAACAAATTATTACAAACTTAGAGTATTAAAATGATAAAAATTTATTATCTTACAGTTCTGGAGCTCAGAGTCTGGAATGAGCCTTACCAGCTAAAATCAATTTGTCAGCAGATCTCCATTCTTTCTGGAGGCTTCAGGTGAAAATAAGTTTTCTTACTTTTTTCACCTTCCAAAAATTGCATGTATTTCTTGTTTTGAGCCCCCCTTCCATCTTAAAGGCCAAAAATGGCCAATCACATCACTCTCTTCTGCCTCCCTCTTCTGCTCATAAGGATCCTTGTGATTACATCGGGACTACTCAGATAATCCAATTTTTAACTGGATGACTATCTGATTTTTGTTGTCTTATGCTTGGGCAAATATAGCAACTTTTTCCAAAAAATAATGCATTTGCTGTGGTAATTCTCATGATGGTAGCTGTCTGTGGCAGTGTTTTGTAGGGATTTCAGTATTATAAATATAGAATGCAGCATGAAGTTTCCAAAGTTTTCATTTCATAACATAATTCCTAGCAAGGAAAATTTTATTCCTGTTAAAGAAAAGTCTATTTTAAAAGTTAACAATATTTGAAGAGATAAAACACATTTCTGAATCCCATTTTAAACCAATTTACACCTATTAGGATGTGTTGAACTGAAAAAGGAAGCATCCATATTTTCAGTGTATCGAATGCAAATGTTTCCTGTATTTTGATGTTTCAGGGGTGAGAATGCTCCTCAGGTCAGCTAAATTTTACCTCATACATGACTAATTAAATGTAGAAACCCATCAGTGCCAAGGTAAATAATACTGATTTCTGTTTTCTTTTAAGATACACAATTTAAAATGGATAGAAACAGGCAAATGGAGTGCCCAGGAATGCCCATGTAAACTAATCACTCTGTTAGAGGAAACACTTGATTTTCCTATTCATGCAAGTACATATGAGGGCATCAAATCAGAATGTTTAGTAGCCAAACAGCTGAGATTCTAATCCCTGTTCTGTCACTTTCCTGCTGCCTGACCTTATCAGTCAGCTTCCTCATTTTAAAAATAGAGGTAAAAATATAAACTTTGAGTATTGTGAGGGGGAGTTAAATAAGATCAGCTAATTCCTCCAAAACCATTTATTGAGTGCCTATTCACTGGCAGGCAACCTTCTAGGAGTAAGGGATAAGGCAATGAGCAAATAAGCAAGCCCTGCTCTCTAAGAGCTCTCATTCTGGGTCAGGGAGGCCAGGTAATACATGGATACATAAATAAAATATATAGTGTGTCTTATGGCAGTAAGTGCTGAAGATGAACCGTGGAAGAGGAATACAGAGAGAATGTGGTACAAACTCACTGAGAGGCTGCTGCTTGGCAAAAACCTGAAAAACGTGAGGAAGCTAGATGTGCTATTACCTGGAGAACAGGATATGTCCAAAGGGAAGAGTATGTTCAAAAGTCTCAAGTGGGAAGAAGCATGGGATTTCTAGAAACACAAAGAAGGTGAGTATAATTGGAGCAGGGAGAGTAAAGGAGAGTCTGACACAAGGTAAGTACGGAGAACTAAATCGATAACAAATCCGAAAGACTCCCGGGCTCATGTTAAGGGTTTATTTCTACCCTAAGAGTAAAGGGAAGGTAATGATAGGTAAGCATGGTGGTAATGTAACTGTATTTGCGTTTTATTAAAAATCACTTTGACTTCTACCTAGAGAATATATAGGGAGAGGGCAGGAATTGAGGAAATTGAAGAGGTGGAGTTGTTAATGAGCTCTTGGGGTGTTCCAGATGAGCATGAACAATGGCTCGTACTATGATGGTAGCAAGAGAGATGAAGAGCGGGAGACAGAGTCAAGAAAGATTTAGGACCTAGAATTGACAGGATTTGGTGACACATTAGATCTGAGATATAAAGGAAAAGTCACTGTCAAAGATGAACCCCGAATTTGGCAAGAACTACTGGAAGAGTGGTGGGGTCATATTTTGAAATAAGAAGGAGTAAATGAAGAGCTAATTTGGCGATTAACTTATTTTATTGCAATCTTATTTTTAAAGTAAAGTGTTAGTCACTACATACTGTTAATATTCATATCAAAAGTAAACCAATATGCATCCCCATAGTAAACAGAAAGCTACATCAAAGAACCTTAAAATATTTACTAAAGTGACATTAAAGAGCGTGAATAACATATGTCATAGGAGGAAAAGCTTAACCAGGCATTAGGCAGGAACATAAGGCAGGAATAAAATGTGAAAGCCTGAGTGACTAAGGGAATAATTACTTGATTGAAAAGCTGATAATTTCAGGTCCTAAACAATATGTCAAGTTTTAAAAGGAACAAACCTATATCCAGCTATTTAGAGAATTTCCAGAATTATTGAAATACCTAAGAATATGAGAAGGAGCTATAAAAACAAACAAGAAGCAGAAAGAAAATCATTTTATTAAAGAACACTTTTCAAACAATTTTTCAAACTTTAATTAAGGACTTGGAATAGAAAGTACAATTTCATTAAAAGAAAATGTAAGGAGAAAAATATTTAAATTTTGAGAGAACACTAAAGATATGACAGAACATACATGGGCAAATAAGATAATTAATAACAATAATTAATAATATTAATTTTGAAACATGCATCCATAAAAAATTTAATTGACCCAAATACAAAAGCACCTCAATCTCCTCAGCGATTTGTCGCCTGCTCAAAAGGTGAGTCTCAAAATTTCCTACTAGTTGAACCAAAAGAACTCCAAGGGAGAGTCCTCAGTGTGCAGTGTGCATCTGCTCTCACATCTTTGATGTAAGTAAAAACATTAACTTCACATAGACTAAGTTAAACATATTTTGTTCCCCACAGAGAGTATAATACTGATTAGTTTGCTCCTCCCTTATTCTTGGATTTCTCCTCACCTAGCATAACTTTCTGAAATCTATGCAAGCAAACAAGCAAAAACCATTGTCTCTTTTTTTACTTATTAAAAATCCCATCTATTTTTTCCTAGTCCATCTACTGACCAACAACTGTTTCTATTTATGTCACATGAAAACTTGCCATTTGAGTGACCTGGTAATCAGAGGAAAATACATGAGATATAACTTAATTTCATGTTGTGTATGAAGGACAATCAGAGGAAACAGAAATGTGCACAGTATTTACATAGCTCAGATTTAATTTCCATATCATTGCCTCTTTTACTTTGTGTGTGTGTCATTCTAATGTTTTTACCCTCAAATTACTTAAGGAGATTACTGATAGATAATTAGAGTACAAATTAATTTGCTAATAGTGGAATCTTGCTTAATATATATAATGCCCTATGTAATTTCTCCTAAATATAAATCCCAGTAAAATTAATACTGAGAAGGCAATGAAGATTTTCAGTGCCAGCAGTGAGGCAAAGAACAAAAAGGAGAAGCTGGAGGAAAGAATATAAAACTCACAGATCTGGTAGCTTAACAATTTGCCACTCCAACATGGAAAGAGTATATTCTTTCAACTCCTTAAATCTGGTCTGTGACTGTTTTTACTAATTGTATTACTTCTACCCCTTGGAGCTCTGAGCTTCCATATAGGAAATCCAAGCAACTCAATTATAAAGAGAGGCCATGAGGATGAACAATGAGACACCACATGTTAGTAAAGGTGTCATCTTGGATTTCTCGGCAATCGAGCCTTTATGACTCATGTTCCCACCTATATCGATGTACCACATGACACACCCAATGCAGGCTCATAAAACTATGAAAGATACTAAAATTGTTTTTTTTTTCAATCACAAGATGTTGGGGTGATTTTTCACATAGCAACAAATAAACAAACCAGTGGGCAACACCATTTTTTCTTTGGGATTGAAACCAAGAGAGAAGTTGGAACATAGAAGTCATGAGTAAGCAGAGGAAAATGAGAATTGCTAACTTTAACCAAGGCTATACAATGTATAGATATAGAGTGTGGTATCTAGAGTCAGATGGATTTTATCTCCAATATTTACTAGATATATGAACTTGGGCAAGTTACTTAACTTTCTGTTCCTTACTTTTCTCATTTACAAAATTAGGATGATAATATCATGTACCTATTATATATTAACAGAGAAAATTAAGATTTATAAAGTATCTCATACAAAGTAAATGTTTTAACTATTAATATAGCCTATGATCATACATCTAGTATTGTGTAATATCAATGCTAAAACAAGAATTCTGACTTCACAGCGACAGTCCTTAACTTCCTATGCCACAGTTTCTCGGATTGCAGAAAATCTTTTAGGATAGGCTAACAATATTGACTTCAATTCTGTCGGGAAAAAATGCAAAAACTGTCAAATATGCTGAGAAGGAAACAGAAATCATGAAAGTGACGTTTGGGAATAATTTTTCTTAGGTGTGTCCTAGGTAGATTACAGGATGGAGAGATTGAAGGCAGACAGACTACAAAAGAAGTATTTTAATAATATAGAGTTTGAGGTAATGAGAATCTTCATTAGGTGATAGTTATTGCAAAGAAAAGAAGGGACAAGACTGGCAAATACTGTGGCGTAAAAGAAAAAAAAAACAGACAAGCCTGGAAGGGTGAGGTGGAAGAGATTATAGAAAAATAAAAAATGGTGTCAATGTTTTCAAATATCTGAGTACAGAACTGTGGCCCATTCAATGAAAGTAAGTTAGGAAGGGGGACTTTTGGGGGAAAATGTGGGAATGTATATGCTTTTTGTCCTGTAAACATCTTTCCAATACTCATTTTGTGAGTTACATATGTTATGTGTTCAAATTTTAATTGCGTGAGTTTGAGAAGAGCAAAGTACCTACCAGTCTGACCACTTCCGTACCTTAAAAGGTGGTGGAGGTGGGTAAAGGGTATATAAACAAATGTGCTTCTCTCTATATAAAATACCCACAATGGTTTATTTATTTATCTATTTATTTTTAAATTTTTTTTAAGATTTTATTTATTTGACAGAGAGAGACACAGCAAGAAAGGGAACACAAGCAGGGGGAGTGAGAGAGGGAGAAGCAGGCTTCCCACGGAGCAGGGAGCCCGATGGAGGGCTCGATCCCAGGACCCTGGGATCATGACCTGAGCCGAAGGCAGATGCTTAACGACTGAGCGACCCAGGCGCCCCCCCACAATGGTTTATTAAAAAAAAAAAAGCTAATACATTGCTTGGAGGGGAAATGAGTAGTTAGTGCTGGGTATTTGAGAGTAATTTCACAGATTATGTGCTTTTTGATTTTCAAGCCATATTACTATATAAAACTACATTAAAAAAAATATACCCCAAAGGCAGATTGAAATTTGAGTTTGGGACTGAGCAGAAAAATGTGTGCTCCCAGATACGGTAGTTGATCTCATTGAGAGGATACTAAAACCAAAAGAATGAATAAGATCATCAAGAGAAAGAATCATGAAAGAGACCAGCAGAAGACTATTAACTGAAAGCACCAACATATTTGGAACAATTAATTTATAAAAAGAAGCTCTGCCAGGATTGTATTGCATGTTTTATTGTATGTATATCTGTATTCTATAGTTATTGCTGTAAAATATTCCTTATCCTAGGTAGAACAGTTCTGATTATGTAGGATTATGGATCAAGCCTTTTTCACATAAGACAGAGACTTCTCTAAGAAATAAAATATAGGGGGGTGCCCGTGTGGCTCAGTCAGTGGGGTGTCTGACTCTTGATTTAGGCTCAAGCCATGATCTTGGGGTTGTGAGATCGAGCCTTGTGTGGGGCTTCAAGCTCAGTGAGGAGTCTGCTGGAGATTCTCTCTCTCCCTCTTCCTATGCCCCTCCCCCTGCTCACACTCTCACTTTCTAAATAAATAAATAAATAAATAAATAAACTAATTAATTAAATATTCTTTAAAAAATAAATAAAATATAGGAACTAAATCAAAACCATCAAACATGTTTCTAATTATCTCATCTGTGAAGTCCTTCAATTTTTAAAGTCAACTATTGACAGGTACATATAAAAATACAAATAAAAAGCTAAATGTAGAACTAAAATAATTTCCACAAAATTAAGTCACCTTTGGAACTAAAACCTGACTAAACAAAAGAACATTAGCAGCACCCAGAAACCACATTTATGCCCTTCTGGTCACAATCCCCACAAAAGTTATCACTATCATGGCTTTTATCACCAATTGATTGGTTTTGCCTGCTTTTTGATCTTTATATACTTGCATTCATATTTATATTTACTTTTGTATATGGATTCTTTATTTATTATGGTAAAATTTACCCTTTTAAGTATGCAGTTTGCAACTTCTCAGAAATACATACCTCATTGTAACTGTCACCAATTTCATTGAACATTGAACAATTTCATTGCCCCAAACTAATTCTCTGTGTCTCTTCGTCCTTCCCCCACCTCATGTCCCTGACAACTCTGGTCTGACCTTTGCTTCAGCTTTGCTTTAACAGAATTTCAAATAATATGAATTTGTTTGAGTTCCTATACTTAGTATAATGCATTAGAGTTTCTTCTATGATTTAACAAGTCTTAGTCATTTATTTCTTTTTTGAGATACATATAATTTATTTATGCATCCTGTAGTTGAGGTATATTTGGGTATTTTTCAGACTTTGGCAATTATGAATAAAGTCACTGTAATATTTCCATATAAGCTTTTTGTGGACACAAGTCTTAATTTAATTTGGATAAATATATAAGAGTAAGATTGCTGGGTCACATGATAGGTGAATACTTAACTTTTAAAGAACTCCAAACTGTTTTCCAAAGTGTCTATACCATTTTACCTTCTCAACAGCAATGTTTCAAAGTTGTGGTTGCTCTTCATTCTTGTCTGCATTTGATGTTGTCAGTTTTAAATTTTGTCATTCTAATAAGTGTGTCATGGTATCTCATTGTGGTTTTAATTGCATTTCCCTGATGACTAATGATGTTGGGCATCTTTACAAGTGCTTATTTGCCATCCATATACACCCTTTGATGAAACATTGCTGAAGATTTTGTTTTTGTTTGTTTATTTATTTATTTTGAGAAAGAGAGTGGTGGGGGGGAGGGAGGTGCAGAGGGAGAGGGAGAGGAAGAACCCCAAGCAGTCTCCATGCCCAGTGTGGAGCTAGATGTGGGGCTCAATCTCATGACTCTTGAGATCATGACCTGAGCCAAAATCAAGAGTTGGTCGTTCAACTGACTGTGCCACCCAGGCACCCCTTTTTTGTCCATTGTTTAATAAGCATGTTTATTTTATTGTTATTATTGTGTTTTAAGAGTCCTTTAAATATATTTGAATAAAAGTTCTATATCAGATACATAATTTCTAAATATTTTCTCTCAGTCGGTAGTTTGTCTTTGCATTCTCTATACAGTATCTTTAACAGGGCAGAAGCTATTATATCTTCATAAAAAGAAATTTGTCAATTTTTTTCTGTGATATATTGTGCTTTCTATGTTATATCAACAAATATTAGGCTAATACAAGGTGACAAAGTTTTCTTCTGTGTTTTCTTCTAGACAATTAATAGGTTTTAGTTTTTATATATAGGTCTATAAACTACTTTGAGTTAATTTTCAAATATGATCCAAGAGATAAATTGGATAAATGTGGTTGGCAATTGTTCCAAAACCATTTGTTAAGAAGATTAACATTTTTTTTGAACTGTACTTTCCCCTAAATAAAAAATCAATTGCCCACCTACTAGTGGGGCTATTTATTCGCACTTCACTTGTATTAATACTTTATATACTTTCGTGCACATATGTGCATACAGTCACATAAGTCACCTAGACTTTCTCCAAAGATGTACAAATGGCCAATAAGCACATGAAAAGATGCTCAACATCATTTATCATTTTGGATGCAAAACCAAAGTAAGGTACTACTTTACACCCCCCCCCCAAGATGGCTATAATCAAAAAGACTGTATCAAGTCTTAGTGAGGATAGGAAGAAATTGAAACCCTCATATACTGCTGGTAGGAATGTAAAACGGTTCAACCACTTTGGAAAAATTTTGAAGTTTCTCAAAATGCTAAACATGGAGTTACCATATCACTTAGCAATTGCATTCTTAGGTATATATCTAAGAGTATGAAAACATATGTCTTGTACACAAATCTATATGCCTTTATTATAGTAACATTACTCATGATAGCCAACAAGTGGAACTAATTCAAATGTCTGTCAATTGAAGGATGGATAAACAAATGTAGTATATCCATAAAATGGAATATTATTCATTAATAAAAAGGAGTAAATTGCTGATATATGTTAAAACGTAAATGAACCTTGAAAACATTATATGAAGTGAAAACAATCCAGTCACAAAAGATTATGTACTGTATGATTCTATTTATATAAAATGTCCAGAATGAATAAATCTATAGAAAGCAAGTAGATCAGTGGTTGCCAGGGGCAGGAAGGGTAGAATGAAGTGTGGATGCTAATGTGTAGGGAGAATTTGGGGGATGATAAAAACAACCTAAAATCAGATACTGGTGATGGCTGCCGAATTGTGTGAATATATAGTAAAAACTACTGACTTGTACGCTTTAATGAATTTTATGGTTTGTGAATATCTCAATAAAGATGTTATAAAATGTATCAACATCTGCAAAGATGATATACATTGAGAATCAATAGATTTCAAATTGATTTACTATTAATATTCTTTCAATCTCCACTATTTATCGTGTAAGAAATATGCAAATTTCATCTCAGAAAATAAGAGATTTATTATGGATTGCTCTTTAGTCTCTCCCCTAGGCATAAGCAAATAGTGGTTATTCAAGGACAGAATAGCTTGCTTGATGATATGTACATTCTCTTTCATCTGTTTCAGGACCTGAAGACCCCTTAGCTTTTGCCGACACATGAGTCTCCTTTGTGTCTTTGTCTCCTTACCAAAGTGGTTCTTTCCATCGGCTCTGGGACTGATGTCTCTGCCTAGAAGTCTCGGATTGAGTTTCCTTTCAATTGTGTCACTGGGCACAGTGGGACAGTTTTATTACTCAGAAACTAAAAGAATCTCAGGAGTGCAAGCCGGGTCTTTGCTTTGCAAGTCTACAGCTTCCCATCCCTCATGTCGGGCCTCTGCTGAAAATCAGTTTCCTCCCCAAATTCCCAGTGGGTACGGAGTCAGGAATTCTTCTTTCTTTTTTCCTTATCTCACAGTATAAAATATCCTTTTCTTCACTCTGAGTTTTTATGATACTGTAGTTGGGAAAATGGCACAAGACTGCTCTTTTTTATTTTCGTTTTTTAAACCTTTGTCTTTTTTATGGGCAATTTTCTGGATCTCAAAAAAAGTAAGACATCATATATAATCTTCTGTATCTTCTTTTCTGATTCTGGACATAGGAAAAAGCCTTAATAGATTATTTGTTTATCTTCTCTACCATTCAACTATTAAGAGCTTAATAACATTTTTTACTTCCTTTTTTTTTTGTTTTTTTGCCTTTATTCAACACATTTATTAACACCCACTACTATGTAATGAGTTAGACAGTAGAAGATGGGAGGCAATCCCAGTTCTTTGGCCTCAAAAGCCAATAATCTACTTGGAAGATATAAATAGCCAATTTCAATTTCAAATTAATGTGATACAGAAAGTGCTATGGGAACATTGAGGGAAAGAGAACTAATTTTGCTTCAAGGAGTTAGAAAATCATGCCCATTAATTTGACAGTGAAGCTTAACTATAACCTAACAGGAATTTGTTAAGAGAATAAGGCAGAAAGAAGCAACATTCTAGGTAGTGAGGGAGGAAGAAACACAATGAGTATGAGAGATTAAGATAAAATTGAACCTCTTTATCAAAAATAAGGTATTTCTTTCCAAAACATTTTTGTCATGTTCTTTAGTAGAACTTTACATTTTATTTAACCTTTCAGTTTGAACCTTGCATATGACAGTTAAGAGTTTTGGATTTTATCTGAGGGGAATCACTGAAGAAGTGTGATCAAGAAAATAAAATGATATTTGTAGTTTAGATTTTTACTGTATTGTGTGGTAATTGGGAAAGATTGGAGGAGATGAGAGGAGACGCAAGAAGAGATATTTAGGAAGCTCTAAAAAAACGTTTCCAGATTAGAAATAATGGGGACCTGAACAAGAATAGAGGGGAGATAATAGACTGGAGAGGGATTTGAAATATAAAATATAAGGCTTTTTAACATATTGGTCATTTTATTTCGGATCACTACAAAGTAAGTCTTCTTCATGTAATCACCAAATTAATCTTCTTAACCCCTTAAATCAGATTTACAACATTGATTTTGTGAATCACTAAGGAAGATAGTGAATGTCATGTATTTTCTACTTTATCAAATAACTTGTATGTTTTGAAACACAGCCATTAGTCACTATTTATGAACAATGAAGATTGCCAAGATTATGTATCAGATACCACCCACTACATGTGACACCATTAAATGTTGGAAGCTGAATTTAAACTCATCTGTTTTAAAAAAAATAAATTAAAAAAATAAACTCATTTTTTTGACTCACAATTTTATGTTCATTGGGTAGCCAAATGCACAAGTCACATAAACAGGAGCTAATATGGATGAAATGTGGTTGGAGTAGAAGATTTAGCCTGCTAAATCTTTCTCTATTTATCTGGAGGCTTTACAGAAATGTTAGGGTTCTGTTGGGGGCTGCATTTCTAAATCATTAGTCTATACTTCTCTGTATTTTGTATATGACCTCACTGGCAAGAACATAAAGCAAGTAAAGTTACTTTAAGTAGATAAAGAATCATAATCTGAACATATTATATATTCAGTGAAACAGTTTTTAATTGCAGAACACTCATTTTGAACATTTTTTTCAGTGTTGATAATATGTGCTGGTTTTCTAAGGAATAAGGAACTGATTATCAGTACATGTTAAGTTTCTATCTCCACCTGAAATTTGGTTCTAAATGCCAACATGATGTCTTATACAGTTTTGTGTGTAATCAGTGCTGCGGAAATACTTGTTAATTGATTATTATAGTGCTTAATATAGTTTGTTGGTTACGGACATACTTGTCTTTAGTGTATGGTTTTTAAATCCTACTGGATTCTTATTTCTCTCAGTTTGATAGCATTCTGTTTGGCACATGGATCAGTTTAGGAATGTAGCAGGCAGAATTTCAGATGACTTCCATAAGTATCACCTTCTGGAATTCACACCTTTGTGTAATTTCCTACCCTTGAGTGTGGACAGGGCATGTCATTTATTCTAATCAATGGATTATGGCAAGTGGATGAGACATAATTTCAGTGATTATGATATGTCACACAAGACTCCACCTTTACTAGCAGACTTCCTCCAGAAATTCTCCTTGCTGCACTAAGTTAAGTGGCAATGTAAAGGAAGCATACATAAGGAACTGTGGGTGGCCCCTGGCAAGTGAGGTTAATATCTAGAAGCTGAGGGCAGCCTGTAGCTGGCCACCACCAAGAGAGTAGCTTCTCAGTCCTACTGATGCCAGAAAATGAATTTTGCCAACAACCTAACTGAGCTTGGAAGTAAATTCTTTCTCAGTCTAGTCTCAGGATGAGAACATAACCCAGCCAACCTTTTGATTTCAGCCTTGTGAGACCTGAGCAGAGGCGCCAACTAAGCCAGGACCCACCTCCTGACTCTTGCATACTATGAAATTATAAAATTGAATTCTTTTAAATTATCTTTTGTGATAATTTGTTACAAAGCAATAGAAAACTAATGTGCGAAAAGTTGTTTTGATATCCTGAAGTTCCCCAGAGTAAATTAGTTCTTCCTTGCCTAGACAAGAGGAAGTTAGTGTCTGTGGAGGATATTATAAGGTGAAACAGCAGTGGTACAGAACAGAGCCATGGATGGTCTCAGGTTGTTTAGGAGAGACAAGTATAGGCATCTCGTTTTTATGTGAACGGCTACAAGTAACTTATCATTCCCTCTTAAAATGTATACTTGGAAGCCTCCACACTCTCATATATGAAATATGACATTGAGAACTAAACAATTGCTGCAGTAATAGTTCCATTACACAAATTAGCTTTATATTTAGAGCTAACATACTTTGACTGGTTTCATCATGGGACCAAAATTTCTTCTTACAAAAAGTGACTTAGGATCCGTAAAAAGTATTGTCACTAAGAACTCCACTAGGACAGACAATATCTCTACTTCTGTGCTACCAGAGTCAAAAGTGATGCCTTTTATATTACTGTATTTTTTTTTTCTCTAGGAAGTGGAAGGAATGGAATAGAACTACAGCTGCAATTGATTTAAAAAAAAAGCAAATCAATCATATTATTCCAGAGAAGCAGGTGTTGGGTATTTTTGTGATTTAGAGAGTTTTTTTTTTTTTTTAAGATTTTATTTATTTGACAGAGAGAGACAGAGCGAGAGAGGGAACACAAGCAGGGGGAGTGCGAGAGGGAGAAGCAGGCTTCCCGCAGAGCAGGGAGCCCGATGTGGGGCTCGATCCCAGGACCCTGAGATCATGACCTAAGTTGAGGGCAGATGCTTAACGACTGAGCCACCCAGGCGCCCCTAGAGAGTGTTCTTATTGTTTCCTGTCCTCAAAAATGATGATGGAATAGTCTTGTTTTTGTCTTGCTCCACTGTGGTTTAGTGTCTGGGAAAATGTTTATTTTCAGTAGAAAAACATCATGGCTTAATTTTTAGAGCCAAACCAACTCCAAGCTGACAGCTGTCAATGATGATTTTTTTTTTCTTTTCAACAACAAGCAGCAAATATGCTTGTATGTACCTCTTTGTTCACCTCTTTTAAAGTATCTCAAGATTGGAACTCTGAGTCAAAGGGGATACATAAACTTAATTTTACTGAATACTACATGATTGCCATTCAAAAATGGCTATGCTTATTTATAGTCACATCTTTGGTAACTGGATTCCTTGCCAACATCTGATTTTATTATTTATAATCTGTTTGTAAATTCTCAATTTCTATATTTCTTAGCAGTAAACTTAATTTACTTTTATTGTTGTTATCATTATTATTGCCATTATTATCATTATTATTGTTTTCCCTGGTCCTTGTATTCTGAGTTATGAATTGTCTTAAATATTCCATAGTAACAGTATTCTTTTTTTTTTTAAAGATTTTATTTATTTATTTGACAAAAAGAGACACAGCGAGAGAGGGAACACAAGCAGGGGGAGTGGGAGAGGGAGAAGCAGGCCTCCTGCAGAGCGGGGAGCCCGATGCGGGGTCTGATCCCAGGACCCTGGGATCGTGATCTGAGCCGAAGTCAGACGCTTAACTGACTGAGCCACCCAAGTGCCCCAACAGTAACAGTATTATAACATTTTTCTTTTCTTTTTTTTTTTTTTAAAGATTTTATTTACTTATTTGACAGAGTGAGAGACAGCGAGAGCAGGAACACAAGCAGGGGGAGTGGGAGAGGGAGAAGCAGGCTTCCTGCTGAGCAGGGAGCCCGATGTGGGACTCGATCCCAAGACCCTGGGATCATGACCTGAGCCGAAGGCAGATGCTTAACGACTGAGCCACCCAGGCGCCCACATTTTTCTTTTCTTTAACCTTTGACCCTCCTCTCCCATTTCTCTTATCCCCCCAGTTCTCCCCCACCTCTGGCAACCATCAATCTGCTCACTACATCTATGAACTTGTTTTTTGTGTGTTTGCTTGTTTTTAAGGTCCACATATAAGACATTATACGGTACTTGTCTTTCTCTGTATGATTTCTTTTACTTAATATAATGTCCTTGAGGTCCAACCATGTTGCCACAAATGGCAAATAAGATTTCATTCTTTTTTATGGCTGAATAATATTCTGTTGTGTGTATATATATCACAATTTCTTTATCCATTCATCCATCGATTGATGTTTGAATGGATTGTTAAATTGTTTCCATATCCTGGCTATTGTAAATAGTGCTGCAATGAACATGAAGTGTACATATTTTTTGAGTTAATATTTTTGTTTTCTTCAGATAAATACCCAGAAATAGAATTGCTGTATCTTATGATAGTTTTATTTTTATTTTTTTGAGGAACGTCTATACTGTTTTCCATAGTGACTACACCAATTTACATTCCCACCAAAAGAGCACAAGTGTTCTCTTTTCTCCACATCCTCAACACTTGTTATTTTTTCTTTTTTTTATAATAACCATTATTATCTTTATTATTGTTTCACCAGTCTTTGTATTCTGAGTTATGAGTTGTCTTAAGGATTCCATTATAACAATATTTTAATTTTTAATTAGAAAAAAATTATATCGAGTTACAGATATTACTTAAGTAAATTCGAAGAAATCTAAGTGTTAAAAATACTAATGAATACTATTTTATTTTATTTTATTTTTTAAGATTTTATTCATTTGTCAGAGAAAGAGAGCACAGAGAGAGAAGCAGGCTCTCCGCCGAGCAAGGAGCCTGATGCAGGACTCGATCCCAGGACCCTGAGATCATGACCTGAGCTGAAGGCAGACGCCTAACCAACTGAGCCACCCAGGCGTCCCATGAATACTATTTTAGACCATGATTTAGAGTCTTCCAACCTACATGAATGTGCTAGAATGTTTTATTTAACCAAATAAATAGAATAAACTTTAATATATTTTCTCTAATTTAATAAATTAAATATTTAATATTTAATATAATTTAAAATTAATATTTTTTAGCAAAGCTAAAAAAGAAATTTGAATTTCTGCTATGGACTGAATGCTTAAGTCCCTCCAAAATTCTTTGGCTGAGCCCCTCATCTCCAGTATACTAGCATTTGGAGATGACACCTTTGGGAGGTAATTAGGTCATGAGGGTGAACCCCCATGAGTGGGATTCGTGCCTGTAAGAAGAGACAACAGGGAGCTTGTTTCTTTTCTTTCTGCTCTTCACCATGTGAAGATAACAAGGGGAAGATGGCCATCTGCAAAACCAGGAAGAAGGTCCTTCCCAGACACCAAATCTGCTGGCACCTTGTTCAGACTCCCGAGCCTCCGGAACAATGAGAAATAAATGTTTATTGCCCAAGCTACTCAGTGTATGACAATTTGTTACAGCAACCTAAACTAGGACAATTTCCTTTTGGAAAATAAAGAGAAATGTATACTTTCTATGCTTATATACATTTTATTTTCTGTTTTTTAATTAAATGTACATACTAAGAATTAAATCTGATGACAACTATTGTGACATGACTTAAATTTACTAAACATTGAAGAAAATATTGTATACAATTACACAAAAAATTCATTTAAAAATCACCTGTTCTAATGTCTTAGTTACACACATATATATTTAGTAACTAGTTTGTAGTTTTGGCTGATACTTAGCAAGGTAACTAGAACTATTTAAATCCTGCTCAATATGTTAAAAAATTGGATCCAGAACACATTAATATAATAAAATTAGTATTAATATTATTGTACATTGTGGAATAACTTTAAATAGATGTTATGAAATTCATATTTTATACAATGTAAGAAACCAACAAAAAGAGAAAACTATAAATACAGTGAAACTTAAATCCAGGTGTTAATTTCCCTTTGACAACTGGAGTTGATGGTGATCTCATGACCAGATGATTTGTATTGGTTCATCTAGAATAACATTATTCACTGTCAGATCAATATTTAATATCTAAAAACAAAGTAAAATGGTAATTATTGTTTAATCAGAACAGTGTTGTTTTTTAACAAAGATTATTTCCATATATAAATTCTCTCTAAGTTACAGAATAGTCTTTGTTTCTCTCTTTTTGATGAATTTTTATTCCAGAGCATTCGCAACTATTTCAGTAATAATCTCACCCAACCCACTCATTATACAGATAAAAATAAATCCTAGAGAGGTGGAATGGTTGTTAAAAGACTGTGAAAACTAAAACTATTAACCAATTATCTTGATTTCTATTATTTTATTCTTTCTTCATATTCCTAAACATGGAATTATTTATAATCGCATTACATAAATCTCTATGCTTCTTGCCCTCAAATACTAGGGCACATTTACACACAAAAATTAGACTGGAAATATGCTTTCTTTTGTATCAGTCCCAAAATGCTTTAGGATGCTGAATTTATTGCTAATAATTTCAATTTTGTTGGGTTAGTTTCTTTCACTGGACAGAATCTCAATTAGACCATGTAGGGACTCATTATGGAGGTGACTAATTGAGCAGCTGTAGTCAATCATCTGTAATATTTTTATGATATGATGATTTCATTAGACTTTACCATTGCTTTTTCTCCAAAGCACTCACATGACTTTCTTTTTTTTTTTAAGATTTTATTTATTTATTTGACAGAGAGAGACACAGCGAGAGAGGGAACACAAGCAGGGGGAGTGGGAGAGGGAGAAGCAGGCTTCCCGCTGAGCAGGAAGCCTGATGCAGGGGCTCGATCCCAGGACCCTGGGATCATGACCTGAGCCGAAGGCAGACGCAACTGAGCCACCTGGGTGCCCCTCACATGACTTTCTGTGCCTTAGCTCAGAAAATTTAGATTCAATTATCAAATATGCAAGAGAAGAGGAAGAGAATCAACATTCCTTTTCTGCTTACTGAATACCAGGCACTTTCTTAGGGACTTTATAAAATATACTCTTCACTAAAGCACAACATTCTAGGATTTATTTCCCACACTGTAGAGTAGAAGAGTTGAAAAAGTAAAAGTTAAATAATTTTTAAAAATACATATTAACCAGATTTGTAACTGACCCTCTTACACCAAAACCTAACTTAGTTCCTTTATATCAAAAGTGAAAAGCAACAAGTACATCAGATAATTTTAATGCCTGTACATAAGGCAAAAAAACATAATTGTTGCTAGGAAAATGTTTTAAAAATTCTATCAGTAGAGGGGCACCTGGGTGGCTCAGTTGGTTAAGCATCTGGCTTCAGCTCAGGTCATGATCCCGGGTCCTGGGATAGAGCCCAGTGTCAGGCTCCCTGCTCAGTGGGGAGTCTTCTTGTCCCTCTCCTGCTGCCCCTCCCCCTGCTCATGCTCTCCCTCTCTCTCTCTCTCTCTCTCTCGAATAAGTAAATGAAATCTTGTATCGATCCAGCAATTAAATCATGCTTTGCATGTAATTCCCACACCGATGGAGAAGGGCAACCAGGATAAAGAAATTGACCACTCTCTACTTTTAGCATATATCTATAAAGGTTGGGAACACTAGGTGCTCATAAATACTTGTTTTATTAAATGAATTTAAGAAGGAACTACTCAATTGTTAGTAGTTAAAATTAATATCTTCTTTTGGAATCACTGAGGTAATAAAATAACATAAAAATTTCTTCTTAATACTTAAAATTCTTTGTGAACTAGTTTGGAAGCAGTGGAATGAGCTTTTTTCTATAAATGATGTTTTTATACCAAGTATCTGGTCAAAATGAACTTGAAATAATACTTGACATGTTAAAATATCTAATTTAACATTGTTCACCTGACTGTATTCAGTTTATTTTTATAGTAAAAGTTAGGAGCTTTATTTTTACCAATGTAGTACTAAATAAAGAGAAAGAAAAAATATATATAGCAAATTATCCTTTTTAATCTGATTAAATTTGGGCAGTTCAAAAACACTGATTGCTAACTGTGATCAAAAACCATTGACTATCAATTCCTGGAGAATTAATTTTTCCCTTTGAAGGACTCAGTTTCTTGGTCTGCCATATGAGACCCCTGGACTAAATCAGTGATTCCCTTACCTTGCAATTTTATAAACCGGTGAAATTTTAAAAAGAAGAAAAATGGGGGTGAGGCACTGAGTTATCAACTTTTATTTTACCAAGGAAGGACATTAAGTATACAAAACTTTAACTTCCCAACCTTGATATAATTTAAAGGAATAAAAGCATTCTGATGCCAAAATAGTAATGAAGACATAGTTCTATATTAAAGGGGAAATAACACTGGCCTACAAAACAGCAGTAACAATAGGACAGCTATTAAGTTTCAACTGGATGGAATGACCTTTCAGGTGCTGTTCACCTCTCACATTTGTAAAATCTATGAGGACCTAAGACTGTGGTCCAAGATACAATTATTAATTTTTTAAGTTAAAGTCAGTCAAACAACTAGCTGTTTTATAAGTTAGGTATCTGAAGTGACTGTTGATTAAGAGCTAGTTATTTTTATCAAGCTATAAACACTACCAGGTACATACACACACACAATTTTAGTGGTAGAGACATAGCCTTGTACTTGGATCATTTATAACAGTTAGCTGTTGATTAGAATATATGTTATTTTAAATCTACCTTTTTGGGACACAGATTCCAGAATTTAGAATTGGAAGGAGCTAAAGAGATTGTTCACTTGCATATTCTTATTGAATTTGAAAGAAAAAGAAGGCTTAAAATTATTTGTTCTAAGTAAAAAACTAATTACTGGCAGCAACTGGACTTTAACATAAAAATCCCAATACCTTGTCTATTGTATGAATCATACCTTTATACACCTGTATGTGAAATTATTCATGAGTGCCAATAGACATTTCTATTAATTGTGCAAGGATTCCCAAATATATTTTATCCAAGATGTATTAAATATTTAAATGTAAACATTCTATAATTGAAAAAATATATATATTTTGAGGCACTTTACCATATAGGGATAACAATGACTTAGAGGCTTAATGTAAATTTAATCTTGCTTTGATTATGTCAGGAAAATTGTAACACAGATGCCACTAGGTTGATTTGTATGACAGGTTACTAAGGATGATAATATGGAGATCCATTTGGAAGTTTAAGGAAAATGAATAAACAACAACAGAGGTCATAGGCAACCCATAATTATGTTTTGTTAGGGTTAGGTAATAGAAGACATCCATATAGATGCTTTAAAAAACTCCATTAATTTTTTTTTCTTACGTCACTTACCTCTTTGTCTGGTTCTTGAGTAAATTTAACTGCTTCTGTATTTCCATTATATATGAGATTAACCTCATTAACAGAAGTCCTCCCTTTCCCCCATATGCTGATGAATCCAAGCCTCATTTCATCTTTGTTTATGTAATCATTTTTCAGTATAGTGCTTGTCAAGGTATTCTATAAAGAAAAATAACTAATTTAAACCTTTCACTTTCAAAAGCAATTAAATCTTTTAAAGCATGTATCTGTTAATCAAAATGTATTTCATAGTACAGCAAATTATTTATTCATATATTTGAAATGAGGTATGTTATACAATAAATATAAAATATGGAAATATAAAATATGGAATAAAACTTCAAATATTATTTAACACAATTGCATACAAATGATCTGACATGAATACATACCTGGTTTAAATTAAATTGTGCCGAGAAATATAAGCCTTTTTCATAGGTGTCTGTAGAGAGAAAAAAAGGTAATATATTTATATTTCCAAAGAAGAAAAATAGTAAAAACAAGAATATTTTGTTTCTCTTTCCTAGTATAAAGGGTATCAAATACCATCAAGTTATATCTCATTTTTCTCTAAGTTTACTTAACTTGTTCAAACACAGTCCAAGGAGCACTGAAATATGAAGGATGAATCATCAGAGAGGTCCCTAGAAGGACAGGGTAGGTTGGTGTGTGTGTGTATTTATGTGTAGGAGGGTAACACGAAGGAATGACAGGTCTAAAATCACCTTAACACAGCTCTGGGAGAGTGAAAAAAGTCCAAGAATAAACAGAATTGGGTGGTGATAGTGGTGGACACTTACTGGCCACTTCAATGACTCACAGTATAATCATATCTAACAAGCAAAATGAACATGATGGAAACTTATTCTAGTGTCATTTGAGAAAAATATTCAGTTGCTAGGGATTATTATAGGTCTACTGAAATCAAACTGATAAAACAGAGTTTATATCCATTTCTTTATCTAAGTATAATCTTGCCATATTTAAAATCAATTTTTAAAATAATTTTACAGCTAAAATTTAAGTGCTTACTATTTGTCAACTTTTAAGTACTTTGTCACACTGCTCTAAAAGGTATGTCCTTTTATTGTTCTCATGGTTGAAGAGGAATGTGACTTCCAGAGAAGTTAAATAAATGGCTGGAAGTGAATCACATAATTATTAACGAAATCTGGAGTCAAGTGCAGCTTTCCCTGAATTCTAAGACTGTGTTTGTATGTAAAACCAAACAAGCATGGGTAAGGCAGAAACAAGTGTTAAAATAACATTGAGGGGCGCCTGAGCGGCTCAGTCAGTTAAGCGTCTGCCTTCGGCTCAGGTCATGATCCCAGGGTCCTGGGATGGAGCCCCACATCGGGCTCCCTGCTCTGCAGGAAGCCTGCTTCTCCCTCTCCCACTCCCCCTGCTTGCGTTCCCTCTCTTACTGTGTCTCACTCTGTCAAAAAAATAAATAAAATCTTTAAAAAAATAAAATAAAATAACATTGAAAAAGTAACAAATTTTAATTGCCTTTTCCAACTTATACATGCCAGCACTGTATTAAATAATTCTTTGAAAAATTGCTTAATCTGCAACTAATTTTGCCTACACTAAAAATTAAATTATATTCTGCCTAAAACCTTTTTTTCTATACACTAATGTATGCATGGTTTATTTGATACGTGTTTTAAGGCAAATATTTTAGTCTAATTTTTAAATATACAGTTATAGCTTCAGTTTTTAAGAGCAATTTTTAAAGTATATAACTATGAGATAAAAGAACACAAAAGTGAAAGCTATTAGGAGGATATGGGCAGTTTTGTTGTTGTTTTAATAAATAAGCAAAAAATATCACATATGATCTCAGTCAAGGGTACACATATATCTATTTCAAAGACAAGTAGGACAAAATAAGATTTTACCAATCTACAACATTATTATCTAGAATGGTCAGACTTTACTTAATATACACAAATTTCGAGATAAGTTTACAATAGTCTCCCTTTAGGTGGGGGGAGGTTAGATTCTAAGACCCCCCATTCGGGATCTGAAACTACAGACAGTACCAAGCCCTGGATATACTAAGCTTTTTCCTATAATACTTACCTCTGATATAGTTTAATTTATAAATTAGGCACAGTAAGAGATTAACAGTAACTAATAATAAAATAGGACAATTATAACAATATACTGTAATAAAAGTTATGTGAGTGTGGTCTCTCACTCTCACAATATCTTAGTGTGCTATATTCATTCTTGTTGTGATGATGGGAGATGATAAAATGCCTACATGATGAGATGAAGTGAGATGAATGACTTGGGCACTGTGACGTAGCGTTGGACTACTACTGACCTTCTGACACTATCAGAAGGAGGATTGTCTGTTTCTCCACCGTGGTTTTCCACGGGTAACTGAAATTGCAGAAAGCAAAACCATGGATAAGGGGGAACCGCTATATTTTGTCTTTGATTTTCTTTGAGAGAAAAAAATATGTCAGCAAATAATATTTTATAAAATGTGAATGTACTTAAAGGAGGAAATAATTCCATGCCTATCAACTAGATTGATGGGCTTGCTGAGAGAGAAAACTTCTTTGGAGATTCTGACCTGCTGAATCAGACACTCCATAAGCATTTGTTGTATATTGTTGTTGCTATTTACTCAAGAAACTTCAAGGGATTATCTGAAATCTTCGTACTTAATTACAACAAATATAATGAGTTTGTGAAATATAATCAGAAAACCCCAAATTGGCGAGAATAATTTTGTATGCTTACATGGAATGATCATAAATAAATATTTGAAGTATGTCGTTACTTTCCAGTGATTAAAAAATAAAATCTCCCATGAAACTTTAATAGGGTAAAGGTCATACCAAGTTATTTCATCTGTATCTTAGTTTGATAGGAAGAGCTGGAGAAAAAATTTCTAAGAGAAGCATTGTCTCCCTTGCTGTTCAAATGAATTAACTCAATTTATTGGATAGGTAAATTCAAAGGTTCCAAGACAAGGATGCAAATTATGCATAACTCAACTTTACAACCCTGGGAAACTGTAGGCAAATTCAAAGTACAGCCTGCTGGGCCCAGGTGAGAAAGGCTGCAAACTTTGTTGAACCCCAGTTAATGTGTTAACGAAGGTCAGGACTCTAAAAACATAGGATTTTAACTGATAGAGGTTGATTCTTCACCTTAAATCACAAAACACTGGGAAAAGGTTTTTGTTTTTTTAAGAGTCTTGCTTTTTACCATATGATTCTTGTATCAACCTTCTGATACACTTTATTTACTAATAAATAGATTCCCATTTCTTAGGGTTGCAAAATATTAACTATGATTTACCTAAAAAGATGAAAAATACATTTCTTGGCTAGTAATGAAAGATCTGTCTTCTGTGGATAATTTATTTAAATTGCACTGAACTACCCCATGAGAACATCAGCTCCACACAGATGTTAGTTTTTATGTTAGTATTTATGTAGTTTTATTGTGTTAAGAGAATGTTCAGAACTCCCATCTAGTACAGTGGCATTGTTAATGACAGTCAATAAACCTAATCCACAACTCGTGTTTACTTAACAACATAATAATCACCTGAAGGTGATACCTGGGCTTCTCCCCAAATTAATGGAAATTAAATGGTTCTCAGAATCTGCATCCTTAATAAACTACTCCAAGTGATTCTGATGGCAATGGTCAGCAAAGCACACACTGTTGCAAGCCTAGCAGTTCTGTCTGATCTTAAGAAACAGTCATGGAGTAAACATAGATCTAAGTTTACATCCTTAAACTTTTCATGTAAAAAATACTGAATTTAAAAAACAAATAGGAATGAAGTACAGAGACCAAAGTTGAGTTTTGTTTCTAGGCTATCTCATGTTTTAGAGGCATCCTTTATGCATTGCCATGTGCGCGTAGCATTTCAGCTCAGATGACCTCACACGTACTGAATGTCTGTCATGTGAATGGCACGGGCCACCTTCTGGGAGTAACAGATGATCAATATACATTCTCTGTCCATATACATCTCTTAGTTATTCAGACATTTACCATAGGGATTAACTACACTTAGGGTAAGAGGAAAGTCTTTGATGTTTAGAATACTATGTTTTTAAGTTGATTTAGCTAATTATTCAGCTACTTTAGCTTTGGATAATATTATTAGCCTTTCATTCAGCTTCCAATGTACTAAAGTAGATAACATAAAAGCAATGTGAGATAATATGTATGCCATCAATTACATTTATTTACTAAATGGGACACTTACCTATACTCTCTCCATCATCCCAAAACAGAGATCCCTGTGCCATCTGATTAGTATCTGCAGCAACAATGAGCTTCATGTAATTTTGTCGACTAAAAAAAAGAAATATAATTTTACCTATGTTTATAGAATAGCGTATGTATAGTTATGATATGGTATCCATATAAGTATCCAAAGGAAAACAAATAAGAATATCAACTAAGGAGAATACAAACTGTTTTAGACAAAGAAAATTAAAGGCCTTCCCTTAATAATGAGTTACTAGGAATGACATAAACCGTAAAATCCTTCATATTTAATAGAAAATATCATGCGTGTCTTTTGATCTCAAGAGATCACCTACTTAACAGATCAAAAGGGGACTCATTTATAATAGTTAAAGCCATATTAAGTTTATTGATATATTTATTTATTATTCTCTCTGCTAATCCTGCCACTGACCATTAAACATGAAACTATATTAATAGCGTTTTTTATCTATTATAATTTAAGCCTTTTTCACATTTCCATACATAAATCACTGAGTTATCATTGGAAATTATCAATAAGAATGTGAAGAGTAGCCTGCAAGTTGTAATTTCTAACCTTGAAATGGGCAATGCCTCCCAAGCTTTTGCCTACATAGGCCCATCTGTGAACAAATTATCAGCTTCCCTCTTCACTGTACAAGTGATTTGGTTTGACAGCCTCATATTGCTAAGGAAGGATTTCTCAGACAAATTATGCTTAGATATAATTGCCTTTTCCAATCACAAATGTTGAAAGTTGTACTGCCATGGAAGTTCTCTAAAATATCCAGAACATCTAGAGTTCAAATCTCTATAGCAACTTGGTATTGTCCATGTAAAGATGTTATCATGTCTCAGCATGACTACATACATATATGTATATGTATGTATGCATTTCAGTTCATAGTTGCAGGGTAAAAGATAAGTATATCTTATTAGCAACATTAAAAATCTGGTTTAACCTACAATTTTCCAACATATTTAAAACTTAAGATTAAAAAGTGTTTCACAGTTTACATTCTACCCTATCTATATACCTAACCCTGATATCCTATTTACTTTACTCCTCTACATACACACACACACACACACACACACAGTGGCCTCACTACTTGTCTCTTACAACAAAAGGATTCTTCAAGGCCCAATTTATAAATGGTCTCCTCCACGAAGCCCTCACTTCTCAGATATAATTATCTCCTCTTTAATTGGTATCAGGGTAGAATATTGAAAGAAATGGATCTGGATTGTTCCAGGAGATAGAAAAAGTCCATTCATGCCAAATGGGGCTGTCAGCATGTAAATCACCAAATGAGTGGATATAACATGAGAAGAAAAGAGGAACAGAGACTGAGTCCTCTAGAATCTGAATGTCTAAGCCAGGAACTTAGGCCACTCTGGTGAAAGGATTTACTCTTACATCAAACACAAAAAATCAGTGGACCCATGATCTCTGGTAGGTTGGGCATATTGCTGAATGAGAGGGAGAGAATACCAGGTAGGGGTCCTAGGGCAATGAAGAGAAGGTCTTAGCCAGATCATCAGTTATGAATGGTAATGTGTAGAAAATATGAATTAATATGAATTATCTTTCATCTTTATATGGGACAAGGCTGTAAAAAACAGGTCTGGTTCTTCTGCGGACAGCAGTGGACTTGTAGTTTGAAGAAGCAGTGATATTTTCAATGGATACCTACATTTTCATAGACCAAAGTGAGTTAGGAAATACTTCACAGGACTGACAGAAGGAGGTAGAAAGGGGGAACAGAAAAGGTGGAAGGAAAGAGAAATCTTCTGAGCAATATTGGCTTAAAGTTTATAGAAAGGTTCATTTAAGAAATCATGTTTCAATGAAATAAATAATATTTCTTTCCACATGTCAGAGGCATCAAAAATGATGAGTACTTAGGTAAAGCAGCCACTCAAAATACAAGACATTCATTTGTCAATATCTTTGCATATTTATACAGAAGACATGAAGTTTTAGTTGGTATTTTGATCTGGGGACCTTTCTTACTATTAGAAGGAATATCATGTTGGAAGACAATTTTTCATGAGTCTCAAATATCTGCATATCCTTGCATATGGGTGGGGAGAGGCAAAAGGAGAGGGAGAAAGAGAATCTCAAGCAGACTCTCTGTTGAGTGCAAAGCCCTATGTAGGGCTTGATCCCACGACCCTGAGATCATGACCCCAGCAGACTTCAAGAGTTGGATGCCCAACTGACTGAGCCACCCAGGTGCCCCTGAACTATATTTTAATGGATGTTTTTAAAGAAAACAGTATTAGAAGATAGGGCAGTGTTTGCTTTTAAATTAATTTAAAAAACTTTTTATTGGCCAGTATAATAAAGATAAGTCCCCTTGAAAACAAAGAATGAACAGATTTGCTTACAGCCCATTATAAAGGACTGAGTGCCTAAGCCTGGAGTTCCTTAGCTGACACAAACCTCCTACATTCGCAGCATCTGCCTAGGCCTAGTCCACTCCATGTCATCCCCATGGGACTTCAGGGACAAGGAAAACTGGAACAAACATGAAATTCAAGTCTCTTGTTATGCCATGAGTAAGAAAGACATTTGTCTCTTACCCAACATCCATGACACTGTGACAGACTAACTTGCTCATTTGGAAATAGGATAAAATCTCAGACCCTTCCCAGTTCTTGACAATTCTAGCATAACGTACCTCAAAATTTAATCTGAGCTCTTGTAAACACTTCACTTACCTGTAAAATGTGTTTTTATCAGGCTCTTGACATGGTAGGATGTAACCACCACGGACATGTAGGTTTATTGTATATAAAGGAGCGTTAAATACATGAAATTCTCCTCTGACACCAATATCTTGGCCCTGGAAATGAGAAGGTTAGAAGGAAGAACATAAGCAGCAAGAAATGGAATCATCAGCAATATTGGTGTTTGATGTATCAGACAAAAATATTGGTATAAGTGTATCGTAGACTTAATATAAAAATTAATAAAAACTCAAACACATATTCAGGAAAACATGTTACTTAAAGTATGCACTTAGTTCTTAGTTATTAATAGCTTTGAAAGTAATTCACCACTATTTGTTTTTGTGATGCTCTAATTCAGAAAATATGTGGGTTTTGAAAGGTCACAAAGTTATTCCTGACTTGTCATATACATTATTCTTGGAAGGACTGTATTAGCTTTAATGATAATTTTGCATATTTGATACAGGACAATGACCTTCTTGTGTACAATGTGCACTCTCTATGTTTATTCAATAAAATAAATCAATGACTCCATAACGAACTATGGCAGAATAAATTAACTCTCTTTCACTGTGTGGTAATTTGATTCAGCTGTAATTAGCAAGAAATATCTTACTCTTTTTAAGTGTAAAGTAAACCAAATATGCCGCCAATGAAAAGGTTAGGACCAAACTGTTACTCATATCCTTTTAGTCAATTCCCCAGAATTTCTTAACCACTTACCGTATGATAATCAAACCACCGGGCATCAGGGACATAGCCTTGTACAGTGTCAGCATACTGGAATTTAAAAATACAGTCATTAAAAACATATAGGCCAAGAAAAATAATATTTTGTGAACAAAAACATATGATAAGACTTACAGGTTCCAACACAGGAGTAACCATAAACGCTGGACCCCACAAGAACTGCTTGAATATATCCCAGGTTAGCTTGTCATTAAAGAACCTTGACAAAATATTTTCAAATAATTAAATCAAAGAACTTCATTTCTCCTGAATACCATAAAATAATTATTCAAATCACATTTTGCAGTATAGACTTTTGTGGACTGAAGTGAAAACCAAACTATAAACAAATCTAAAACAATTCTATCACTTGGAATTTATGTTCAATAAGTAGTACAATACTTTATAAGTTAATGTAGATTATAACTAAACTTCCTGACAAAATACAGAGAATTTGTATAAGGCCAACTGAATGAGAAATCTTTGAAGAGAATTCACAGAGGTACAAATATTAACTTTGCCTAGTAGATCAACAAACTAGGAAGCAAAAATTATAAATACTCTGAAAGAGAATTGTGAGGCAAGTGTGCTATAAGAATCTTGACTCAGTAATTTAAAAAGATTTTGCTTCCCAGAATCCATAATAAAAAAAAGAAAGAAAAGGGAAGAAAGAAAGAAAGAGAAAAAAGGGAAGAAAAAGAAAGAAGGGAAGAAATAGAAATGAGCCAAAAAATAAAAAAAAGATTTTGCTTATTTTATTTAAATTAGAACTCACTGAATAGTGCATTTAATGTATTTCTGAATTTCAGATACAAATGGAAACACCAAAATCTGTTCTCCATAGTTTGAGAATAGTCACTATTAAATGTCCACATTTTTTCTCTAATTGAAACAGAACTGCACATTTTTGTTTGTTTGTTCTTTTGTTTTTGTTTTATTTTTCTACGAACTGAGATTCGCCAAGGTGGACTGCTGAATTTACTGCTTCATGGACTTCCCATGGGAAAAAAAGGCCCAGATGTTCTCAAAAGGACAAGAGTCTGCAGAGTTAATAATAATGTTTTAGTTGGGGACTCAGTCCAGAGTTGATATTCTGACTCTTCTGGGAAGTTAATAGGAAGAAGACAGAAGGGGAAACTCTGGAAATAAGAGAGGCAAGATATTAATAAAATTTTACCAGAAATAAAGAATGGATTATGGTACATAAATTAATAAAATAACTGGAGGATAATGTGAATTTAGGAAGACCTATTATTTTTTAAGACCCTATCATCAGAACAGATGGCATATTGATCAACCTATTATTTTTACCATTTTGCCTTGCATATTATTATTTAATGTAGTAAATACATGCTGTGTATTTTTACTGATTTATCAATTGTGCAATCTAACAAATCACCTTACTCAATTACTCTGGTAATATAGAGTACACAGAAGTTAAGTTTGATTATTTCAAAGGTTTTGTTATTTTTGTTTGAATGTGTTGTTGTTGTTGTTGTGACATCAACAGTAAGAATTAGCTTGTATTTGCCTTAAAAATAGAACAGGCTAAAATTTTTATAACTATGCTCCATAGAATAGAATTTTAAGATTTGATCATATATCAGTTTGAGTTTTAAGAAGTGAATTGAAAACAATTTTCTAAGGAAAATGTTAGAACTGTTCTAGGGTACTCTATAACACACCTCCAAGAAGAGGTGAGATGGTTTTCTTCAGTCAGGCACATATATATATATATGGTAGATTTACTTAACTGCTATGAACTTCAGTTAATCAAATCATTATATAGAGATAATACTACTTGCCTCCATTTTTAAAATATTCAATATAATAAGGTATGTAAATCTAAACACTGGGTATATAGTAATTATTTCTAAGACTTATTATTTTTCAATAACTGATTAATGTTTCATTTTTAATATCATCTTGTTTATTAATATCTATTTATGTAAAATGTGTACCAAAATAGCAATGAAAATGTTTCCAATTTCAAATATCCTACACTATATGAGATTATTGAGTAAATTAAATGAAATCTATCTCTTTTTGGCAGAAAAAAGAATTTGCACTTACTCATGCAAAAGGGGTCGAATAACAGTGCCACCATGAGCATGAATTTCATGCATCTGTGTATAGAAATAGGGCAATAAAGTGTATCTAATATTTAGAATATTCCTTGACATTTCAGAAAAAGTTTCATTCCATGAAGCAGGATCTTGTCTCTGAAACAAAGCAGAATGAAATAGTCATAAGCTCTTTTCCTTGTTTAAATCATAATTTTCAAATACATGTTTGGAAAATAAAAAGTACAAAATAGTATTCATTCACTGCCATGTTCTGTATACTTTCTTCACAAAAATCACAAAAATCTTATGCAATAATATTTCTAGCTCATATGATGGAGAGAGAGAGAACATAATATTTTAATAAGAAAAATGCAAATTACACTCAGCTTGATTTAGTTTAGATGAACATATGTAAAGAGCAGTTCACATTTGAATAGATGGTAAATACATTGCCAATCACGGTGATAATCAGTGTAGGGATGAAAAGACTGGAAAAGAACTGAAATGCTGAACAAAAGTAGATTGAAATAAACAGAGACATGCAGAGCCCATCGTGGTGACCCCCACATTGTGTGTTCTCATGAGAAATGGATAAATTATGATATTAAAGAATTAAGATAGGAGAAAGAGAGGACCTAAGTAATGTTGGGTAAGAAAGAAGGACATGCCCTAGTCTGCTCTGGAATATACACTCCAGGTAAAAACGAAAATTGACACTGGAAAGATTAAAGCCTTTTAAAAAATGTTGCATGGCACCTGGGTGGCTTAGTTGGTTAAGCATCCAACTCTTTTTTTTTTTTTTTTTAAGATTTTATTTTTTATTTATTTGACAGAGAGAGAGTGAGAGAGAGAGAGAGCACAAATAGAGGGAGGGGCAGATGGAGAGGGAGAAACAGTCTCTCTGCTGAGCAGGGAGCCCTACGTGGGGCTTGATCCCAGGACCCCAGGATCAGGACCTGAGCCAAAGGCAGATTCATAACTGACTGAGCCACCCAGGCACCCCAACTCTTGATTTCAGTTCAAGTCATGACCTTAGGGTCAAGAGATGGAGCCTCACATCAGGCTTTGCGCTGAGCCTGGAACCTGCTTAAGATTCTCTCCCTCTCCCTCTGCCCCTCTCCCCACTTGCATGGCTCTCTCTCTCACTCAAAAAAAAAAAAAAAAAAAAAGTTGTTGTTGCGCTTACTGGTTAAAAAATAATAGGGAAGGTGATTAGTATTTTATATTTTAATTTGTACTAGGAAACAAACAGGCTGCCACATAACTCCAGGGAGCAATACTTTCAATGTTTTTTGTTGATATCAACAGGAATGATGATATTAAGAACTATGCCATATCTATGCAGATGCCAACTTTTTTAGATTTAGGTAGTAAGAAAGCTTGAATGATGACTGTTATCACTGGTATATGTAATAATGTTAGAATAGGCAAAACCTTGAAAGTAAAATGGTTCAAAAATTAGTAAGCTGTAACTGATCCTATTGTTACTACTTCCAAAGTCAAGTAAGAAGAAAGAAGTAAAAATCATATCTGTTGCTTACTGACTTCACTGACATTATTTCAGTTTTAACAATACAGGACTTAATTCTAAACCATATATATCCCTAAATTCAATTATACTACCTCATAATTAAACTTAAGTTGAAGCTTCTGTTCCAAAGATTTTTATTTAGAAATACTTCCTCAGTTTTTTCTGCTTCCATTTCATCTTCTCCAAAACTCCAGCCACCTTCCCATCATGGAGTCTTTCACTTACCCCCTCCACCTAAATTCTCTCCCATATCCTTATATTGGTTTTGGTTGCTGTGCCTCACTCAAGTCTCCATGCTTAAGTCATTTCATCCAAGATGACCTCCCTAAGTACTCCTCCTAAAACTGACTCCCCCTAAATCTCTATCACTTTAGCTTACACCATTTTCCCTCATACGCATTTATTTATACCTGACTATACATATATATATACATATATACATATACACATACACACACATAATTGCTTATTATCTCTATCTTGCCTATATTATATGAATCATGGGGCAGGGACTTTGTAAATATTAAATAGTAGACTCTTCATAAATACTGGTTGAATAAATCCTTGTGTAGGCTTTTATTGATTCATTCCACTCTTCCAATATTATAGCTTCCTAAATTGCATTACTGACAGCAAGTTTTCCTGTTAAAATATTCCTATTCCGTCAAGCTATGTTACTGCCCAACTTTCAAATTCTTCCAAAATGTGGTCCCATACTGCCTTCTATCCTTATATAGATCTTCATTTTTATTTTCATTTTCTAAAATAAATCCTTCCCTCTATTCTAACTAAAATTTCCCAGGAGGGACACAAAGATTTCATAGCACCTGATGAGCTCCACCACTCAGTTACTACTGCTAGAACCCATCCTTCAAAGACCAGCTCTGTCTGCTATTCTTCCATGATGTGCATTTTGATAATTCATCTTTCCTCTGCACTTTACTAAAAGTATCACAAAATTTAGCACTTAGTTAGATATTTCCTCTAATTATTCATACGTTTCCATAATTTTTAATATTGTCACCTCTCTTTCTCAAAAATTTCTTTCAGACAATTTAGTAACATGGAGAGTTGTGCCACCACACAAGAATTAGCTCTCATAATTCCCTTTTCCTTTTTTTTTCTCAATTTCTCAACTCATTGTCTTAACATTTGCCTTTTAAATCTGCTCATTTTCATACACTGATACTAGTATTTCAAATGACTTTTCACTTCTAATTATTTAGTTTGAAGCTGACTTTTTTATTGTTCTATCTCAGTTGGAAGAAGTTCAGGAAGCAGTTCCCCCCTCCCCCCAGGTATTCCAAAATTATATAGAACAGCAGTAAGTATGTCAGCTAACCAAGTTCTAAACCCCAAAGTATAAAGTAACCCAAATCAGAAAATTCTCAAAGCAATGAGCTCAGATGTCCTCAGTAAATGTAGAGGTTCATTCAAAGTATGCATTGAAAATCAGCCTGGTAGGGTGAATTCTTTTTTTTTTTTTTAATTTGCAATGATTTTTGTTTATTATTATGTTCAGTTAGCCAACATATAGTGCATCATTAGTTTTTGATGTAGTGTTCAATGATTCATTAGTTGTGTATAAGACCCAGTGCTTATCACAACATGTGCCCTCCTTAATACCCATCACCCGGTTACCCTATCCTCCCACCCCCCTCCCTTCTATAACCCTCAGTTTGTTTCCCAGAGTCCAGAGTCACTCATGGTTTGTCTCCCTGTCTGATATCTTCCCATTCAGTTTTCGCAGAAGGTGAATTCTATTTAAAAATTTCTAAGGTTAGTAGGGCGAAAGAAATGAGAGTAGATGCAGTAACTACATACCCTAGTAAATGCAGTGTTGTGATTTCTTGAGTATGGATAAAATGCTCCAAGTTGCATCCAGCGGGCACAGAGCTCATATTCTGAATTGTTGAAGAAACCACAGATATCTGCTCCAGTCTAAAATATATTGTGATGTTTAATTTTAATCATTTGTTTCTTAATCTTTATAGTTATGAAGATAAAAGGAATAGAGCTACTTACATATGAGATTCCAAAGAGACTAAATTCCATCATACCTTAAAAAAAATCAGGAAAAAACTTAGAAAGCTACTATTTCATATATTTTGATATTTGATTTTTTCTATTTATGAAGATGTCCTATTTCTAATAACCTAATCCAATGAAACATTTTTCAGGTTATTAATATACCTTTCTATCATTTCCTCTTACAGCATTCAAGTTTTTTATGTTATAGTGTTAATGACATTTACAAAATGTCACTTTCAAGATGGTATATTTAGAGCACAAAACAGTTATAAATACATTATAGTATGAGAAAAAAGTGGTAGTATTTTCCTTGGTTTATTTTTTTAAAATAAAAGGCTATCTATGTAATTATTTAACCATAGGTCTCATCATTTGGAAAAAAAAATATCCTTGTGAAATAAAATCATCTGAGATCACTTCAATAATATAGGATTCATGCGATATCCCAGCTCTCCTTTTAAAGTAATATTTCTAAACACTGATTGTTTTCCTTGAATCCTAATATAAACAATAAAGAATTTTTAAAACTAGATCTGAAACAGAAAAGTATCCATTTCCCCTTTAAAATAATAATGTCTTATTTACTATTCACCCAACTATTGTCAAAAAACTCTTTAAAAATTTGGCTTGAAATGTTTCATTCCTTAGCATCTATGCGTATTCTTATTCCCTAGAATCTAGAATTTCTACCCATTTCTATTCTTAGCTCTAGATGTTATCTTTCCCAGTTCCTGCCCTTTCCCAGGGAACTGAGATCAAAAGGATGAAATTATTTTCTCAAAATAAACTAGTTAGATATCATTAGTTTCTATAAAGCATCCCAGATCCTACTTTCTAGCTCACTGTCTTTTCATCATGTTATTTGTCATAAAATATGATGCAAAAAAGCATGTTTCTGAAAAGGACTTATAAAGTATAGGAACTAGTACCAGCAAGAGTGAATACCTAAAAGGAAACTTCACCAGAGTAATGACACAGATGGTGACTCACATACCAATGATCGATTTTGCCAAACTGTCCCATTGTGCATAGTTGTCTCCAAGCCAATGTCCTCCCCATTGTCCACCACTAGGATATGTGGAACGAGAAATAACAATTCCTCTTTTGCCAGTTGTCTTCTGCAATGCACTAAGATAGATGGAAAGTTTTTACATGAGGTATTTTCAGATATTTCTACATATGAGCACCTCATTAAAAAGGTGTGTGTGTGTGTGTGTGTGTGTATGTGTGTGTGTATGGTGTTTTTGTGTTCTCTTACTACAACTAGCTCTTTATAAATGAGTCTTCTCTCATTATACTATAAAATTCTCACAAACATAAAGGACATGTATGTTTCTTCCCTTCCAACATTTACCAGACTGACATGCCTAAGTGGCCTTTGTTTATTTGTTCAATGAATACAAGTTAAGTCAACTACTGAAGTTATCATATCTTGAGTTTTTTGAATGAACTCATTTTATTCTTACTTAACTGTGTTCTCTTGAATAAAGTTCTAGGCTCTAACTATTGACTGCTCTAATCCTTCTCAATTATAACTTGTCAACACTTAATCTCCATATTACTCTACAGAGAATCTTTGCTACAATACTCTCTATTTTAGAGAGTAGATTAAAGGGAGCAAGTTTTTTGGGTGTTAAAAATAAAGCTAGTTGTTCTATTTCAAGCACAGAATCTATCCAAGGCTAGACATCAAGAGAATGAATTTTACAAATTACATCATTTTTTTTTCTTTTGTCCCCTCCTCAGTCTTCAATGACTTATTATTCATTTTAACACATATTCTAGTGCTAAAAATAATATAATAATGCATTATTTTATATTATCTGCATCTCTCTCTCTCTGTGATATCATAAGAGCATCTAAAGTAGAAAAATATCCCACTATTAATTGCAAGTAAAGTGTTTATATTATTTAAAATAAATTGTATATGAATAAGGACTACAGAACTATTCAGGAAAAAATACTTCAAATAATTAAGCAGACTTTAAAATCACTTTGGACCACAGTGTTTGTACTGATTTCTTTTTATATAGGTTTCTTCAGTAAGACCTTGAGATTCCTGAAGTTAAAGATAATGTCTTAATCTTCTTTGTATTTTTTGCACCTAATACAGTGTTTGGCATATACTAGTAGCTCAATAAATTTTTGAATTAATGAATATTTCAAATCAAAATTACAGGAAACTGGAAGTATTTTCAATGGACATAAGATGACAAATTGAACCATCTGTTAATAATAAAGACCATATTGTACTTGCTAACTTAAAATTTTCTACTTGCATGTATACCCATCTTTAAAAAGAAAACATAAGAAAACTATTTTTATTGCTTCATTTTCTAGAATAAATATAAAGTGTATAGTCTATTTAGGAACATTAACATATTTAACATACCTCACATATATTTGCTGACATTTAACAAGAAATGAATGATTATTTATATAGAGAATAAAAAAAACTGATGATCAATCTAAAAATATATGTGAAAATGTACATTCTAAGTTGAGTTACTTTGCAAACAAAATTGATTTTATTTAACTAATACAAAAAGTATTTATAAAGATAGAGCTGTTCCAAATTCTTAATGTGTTCACATTCGAGAAATATATATCATTTTTTTAAATTTTATTTATTTGACAGTGTGAGAGAGAGAAAGAGAGAGTATGAGACGAGCAGGGGAAGTGGCAGGGCAGAGAGCTGAGCAGAGAGCCTGACAGGGGGCTCTATCCCAGGACCCTGGGATCATGACCTGAGCCGAAGGCAGACGCTTAACCGACTGAGACACCCAGGCGCCCCCAAGAAATATATATTCTTAAAGAATTTCTTTTTTTTTTCTGCTGTATGCAAACATTTTTTGCTGAGGCTTTAAATCAATAACTGAACACATGCCTTGTTAGATTTCTGATTGAGAAGAATTCTGTGTTAAATATTTTCACAATAATTTTCCCTTAAGGACTTCTTGCATTAGAAGAATCTCCTCCGTAACCCTTCACAGAATATTTAGAGAACGAAACTTTTGAGAAATCACTTGCTGCCACTAAAAATATAATTTAAAAATCCCATCACTATAAATATTTTCCAAATATTTTCAACATGTTCCAACTTTACAAATGGTTTAGTCATAATGAATATAGCTTAATTTTAAGAAACACTTTTCACCTGTAGGACAGCTTGTGCTCTTTTACCAGTTGATTTTGGAAAATCTAATTTATAGAAAGGATTGTAATGCTGTTATGGAAGTATTTTTATTGTGTGTTTATAGTTGCCTACATTAGCATTTTTTTAAAAGAATTTTAAAACTTCTAAAAATACCTTAAATTATTGGGAAAAAGTCTATAGGAATATCTAAGAAAATAACTTGTATCTTTTGATCTTTTTTATTCCATTCTAAATTATGATTACAAAAATCTGGGGCATTTACTTAAAAATTACATATTTAACACCAAAGGGAGAATTTCCAAAGGGAGTCAAAGATTTTGATTTTTCTACATTCTCTCTAATGAAAAATATGTAATAATCTTTAAAGTCACTCAGGAGTTGTTGAAGTTGAAAATATGGAATATATAGTTATATAATCCTTGAATACTTGTCTGAAATTTGAACGCACAATTTGAGGTAGTTTTAAGTGTATTTATTCCTACATTTGAAGCATAGGCTATGTTTCAGTTCCACATTGAATTTTAAATAAGAGAAAGAAATCCACTGAAGACTGAAAGTTTTTGTATGGGATTTACATATGAAACTTCATTGCCACTGGTATCCGAGGTCCTTCCTCTAAAACTGCAGTTTCTCAAGCTGATTATTTATCTCCTGTTTCTGAGTCCACTCATTGTATTCTTTCCTTGGTTTTTCTTGTTTGTGACATTTAATGAAAAGAACAGTAGCAAGAACTAGTTGCATGTCAAATCTGCACCAGTTTGGAAAGACATAAGCTGCGTCAAAAAAAAGGAACAATAAAATACTACAGTCTGGATAACTTGAAGAAAAAAAATTTGTGTTTAATCCTTTCACTTTTCTCCAATGATAAATAAAAAGTCCTTAGTATCCATCCTTTGCTTAAATGTAAATGTAATTTGTTTATGTGTCCTTTTACATTTGTCAAGGTTTTTAAAAATATAGACTATATTTAATCTCTAAAATTTCTGAAGGAAAATTCAACATTTTTTTCTAACTGAAAAAATTAAATATCAAGAAAATATCTAAAACATGAAAATTCTAGGGTTATGTGTAAATTGAGCTATTTAACTCAACATTTAAAATTTATTAATTTGTTTAATTTAAATAACAAATGTGGTTGAAACTTTTACTGAAAATTTTATGAATAGGAGCAAAATTAACACTATTAAAGAAATGTATTATGACTTTAAATTTAAAAATGTTCTTTGGAAGATTGTACTGATCTCTTCCTCATAATGTTTGTTATTTAAGAGTAAAATGTACTTTAAATATCCCTAAATTTCCCTAAATATCTTTGTATATCAACTATTTAGAAATTTACCTACATTTCCTTAAATTTACTGAGCATCCCACAGTGTGCTAGAAACCATGAAATGTGTTCCAGAAGTTCAATTTACTACCTCAGGGAAGAAATTTTTTTTTCCATTTCCCTTAAACTACATAGTTTCATCTCAGAATGCACAAGTTTTGCCAACAAGATTATCAATCAATTTTCAGTATTTTTGTTCTTCTTAATATCTATATTTTTATGATAAAATGAGGTTAGCTGAGGATAAAAAGTGAGGATAATTGTGCTCCAAATTATATTCCAGTACGGTAAATTTAAAGAAACATTTGTCCCAATAAAAAAAATATTGTTGAAGATCAATTTGTTTACTCTTAAAAATGGTATTTCCTAGCCTTTCTACATGATTTTAGTGTCCCTACATTGGAATTTGGGGAACAAATCTGTGGTCATTCATTCATGTGATAATATCTTAAATAATTCACCTCTTCTAGGTTGAAAAAGTTTGGTTCTAAGATAAGCATGTTTCACTAACTGAGGAAATATTACCCATACCCTTTACTCCAAAATGCTTTTCATTCTTTTACCAACTTCAGTCATATATTAGAGCTGTGGTTTTCAACCCTACATGCTCACTGGAGTCACTTGGGAAATTTTTTAAAATTCAGGTCTTAGGTATAGTACAGACCAATTAAATCCAATTTTTTTTTTTTTTTAATCTCCAGGTGATTATACTGTGTAGTTAAGAGCCAGTGACCTAGGGGCACCTGGGTGGCTCAGTTGGTTAAGCGTCTGCCTTCAGCTCAGGTCATGATCCCAGGGTCCTGGATAGAGTTCCGCATCAGGCTCCCTGCTCAGCGGGAAGCCTGCTTCTCCCTCTCCCACTCCCGCTGCTTGTGTTCCCTCTCTTGCTTGTGTTTCTCTCTCTGTCAAATAAGTAAAAAAAGTCTTAAAAAACAACAACAAAAAAGAACCAGTGACCTAAAGCTGCATTGTGTGATATGGTGAACACTAGCCACATGGGACTATTAATTTAAATTTAAATTTATTACAATTAAATAAAATTTAAAATTGTGTTTCTGGGGATGCCTGGGTGACTCGGTTAAGTGTCCAACTCTTGACTTCAGCTCAGGTCATAATCTCAGGGTCATGAGATCAAGCCCCATGTCAGGCTTCACACTCAGCAGAATGTCTGCTTGAGATTCTCTCTCTTGCACTCTCTCTTTCTCTCTCAATTATATAAATACATAAAATCTTAAAAAATAAAATAAAATAAAACTCCATTTCTGAGTCACACTAACCATATTGTTCAATAGCCTTATATGGATAGTAGATACCATATTGGACAGCCTAAGAATTATAAAACATTTCCATCATTACAGAAAGTCTTATTGGACAGTGCTAATAAAGACTTGATATTCAAAGAATAGTTTGTGTTCCATCATCACTGGCCTCACATAAAAGTTTTTTTATTGTGGACATTAAATCAAGTTCACTTACACATATTGTAACTTGGTTATAATAGATTTAAATAATAGATTTAACCAAACTTTAATGCCTTAATTAATTACATCAATTATATATTATTTACTCATTTATTCATCCACGACTATTTATTGAACACCTATTATTTATTAATCACTGTGCTATTATGAGCTATTGAGGAACAAAATAACATTGTTCAGAATTGCTTTTGGAATGGGATGAAAATTTAAAACAATGATAAATAATACACATGAAGAGAGAGGAAGAGAAAGAGAGAGAGAGAAACACAATAATTCTAAGTGCCATAAAGGACCAAGTAAGTTACAACATTGGGAAGGAAAGTGCTACCAGATAAGGTCAGCAGGGAAGAAATCTTGAAGTAGGTAAAACATTAAATCTAATATCTAAAAGATAATAAAGAGAGGGCGCCTTGGTGGCTCAGTTGGTTAAGCGACTGCCTTCGGCTCAGGTCATGATCCTGGAGTCCCTGGATCGAGTCCCGCATCGGGTTCCCTGCTCGGCAGGGAGTCTGCTTCTCCCTCTGACCCTCCCCCCTCTCATGTGCTCTCTCTCTCATTCTCTCTCTCTCAAATAAATAAAAAAATAAAAATAAAATAAAATAAAATAAAAGATAATAAAGAGTCAAAAAGAATAATTATGAACATTGCTTACTCGTAACTAGGTTTCATTTGTGACCATCCATATAGATTGTGAACATTGTAATGCAAAACGGATGATCCATCACTAAGAATCTGCTCCGTTTCCATACACATAGCTCTGAAATGTAATCCATTAGCTCTTTTTGTGAGTTCTGGGAAGAGGCAATGGAAAAATATTAATATATTATAAAGTACCCTGTATCCAAATGTATAAATCATAACTATAAATTCTTTTGGCAAATCATTAATCATTGTTTTAAAATAATATTGATTTTTTAACCATTTGTACACTTTGTCTCTGCTAATTAAAAATGAAAAAAAATCTGCAATTGTAACTGACTGTAGTTACAATTGTGACTGAAAACTATATGGAAATTTTACTGTACTCAGCAACGAAAATGTTACCAATTAACATGAATTAATACAAACCTGAAATAAAAAGGGTACTCCTAAATGTCTACTATATTTTGAGCACTCAGATGTGACATACTGATTAAATAGACTTTTATTAAAAATCCACTTGGTAACATAAAGCCCTGGGGATAAGAACTGGGCAAATGCTATAACAACACTTATTTTTTATCCACTTTTTCTCAGCTAAAGATTCATTTTTTTCAGAGCTTTGCCATCACTTTAGATGTCAACAGTTTATGAACATAAGAGTAGGAGGATGAATGCTGAGTGACTGGACCCCTTTTTCTTGAGTCAGGAATGACCAAAGAAGTGCTATCCGTATTCTTTCATTTTTCCCCTAATGAAGAAAAATTTAAAAAGAAAACTTCATAAAAGTTTTTTTTTTTTTTTTTAATCTTAAGAATTATTGAGAATTTTCAAATCTGGGGAGATTCTCAAGAAAGTCAAAAGTAACAATTTTAAGCATGTTTAGTTAGGAATGTGTTCATATAAACACAACATATTTCTTGATTTTTCTTCTCAAAATAATGTTAAATAGTGTTGGTAATGGGTTGAGTTATGGTTCAATGTGTAGATGGGTAGTGGGAATTAGGAATGTGAAACCTATTCCCTACATCATAAGGTGTATAAACCTTATTAATAAATACCAATAACATCAAAGGTGTAGCAACAATATTGTACCTGGGAAATAAGGCGGATAATTTAACTCTGTATTTCTACATTTATTACCAACTGTTCCATGCACAAAACTTGATGGTTCATTCATGTCCTTAAAAAAAGAGAGAAAAGTGAACAAAAAGAATTTAGAAGATATATTCTCAAAGGAACTAATTCAGAGAGCCAATAAATTAAAGCAGCATACTTGAGCACATTCATTATTCTAAAGAGCAAAAATATAAGGCATCCCAATACTAAAGATTTAATTTATCTGTGTTTCTTTTTTACATTTCATGACTCCTTTTGAAAAACATAAAGTGTCCTGTATTTTTCTATAGATAAAATATAAATAAAAAAGTGAATTTTCTATGTTTTCTAGACATAAATTTAAATTATAATGGTGTGTATTCTCCCATGTCTTTCTCTCCATTCCTGCCCCCGAGCCTTCAATCAATTGCTTTTTTACAAAAGCAATTGTATGTGGTTTTTAAAACCACAAAATATAGTTTATACAGAAAACTTTTTATTTCTTTATTTTTTTACTTTTATTTTTTAAGTGTAGAATTTAGTGATTCATAACTTACATACAACACCCAGTGCTCATCACAAGTGCCCTCCTTAATACCCATCATCCATTTAAACCATCCCTCTGCCCACCTCCCCTAGAGCAACCCTCAGTTTGTTCTCTATAGTTAAGAGTGTTATGGTTAGCCTCTCTCTTTTTTTCCCATATGGTCAATTGTTACCGTTCTTAAATTTCACATATGAGTGAAATCATATGGTATTTGTCTTTCTCTGACTGCCTTATTTCACTTAGCATAATAGTCTCTAGCTCCACCCATGTTGTTGCCAATGGCAAGATTTTGTTCTTGTTTGTGGCTGAGTAATATTCCATACACACACACACACACACACACACACGCACACACACACACACCCCACTTCTTTATCCATTCATCAGTCAATGCACATTTGGGCTCTTCCATAATTTGGCTATTGTTGATAATGTTGCTAGAAACATTGGGGTGCATGTATCCCTTTGAATCAGTATTTCTGTACCCTTCAGGTAAATACTTAGTAGTGCAATTGCTGAGTTGTAGGGTAGGTCTATTTTTAACTTTTTGAGGACTCTCATACTGTTTTTCAGAGTGGCTGCACCAGTTTGCATTCCCACCATCAGTGTAAGACGGTTCCCCTTTTTCTGCATCCTCACCAACACCTGTTGTTTCCTGTGTTGTTAATTTTAGACATTCTGACAGGTGTGAGGTGATAACTTATTGTAGTTTTGATTTGTATTTCCCTAATGATGAGTAATGTTGAGCATCTTTTCATGTGTCTGTTAGCCATTTGTCTGTCTCCTTTGGAAAAATGTCTGTTTGTGTCTTCTGTCCATTTCTCAACTGGGTTATTTGTTTTTTGGATGTTTAGTTTGATAAGCTCTTTATAGATTTTGGATACTAGCCCTTTATCTGATAAGACATTTGCAAATATCTTCTCCCATTCCATAGGCTGACTTTTAGTTTTGTTGATTGTTTCCTTTGCTGTTTAGATGCTTTTTATCTTGATGAAATCCCAATAGTTCATTTTTGCTCTTGCTTCCCTTGCTTCCGGAGACATATCTAGTAAAAAGTTGCTACAGCCGAAGTCAAAGAGGTTACTACCTGTGTTTTCCTCTAGGATTTTGATGGTTTCCTGTCTCACATTTAGGTCTTTCATCCATTTTGAATTTATTTTTGTATATGGTGTAAGGAAGTGGTCCAGTTTCGTTCTTCTACATTTTGTTATCCAGTTTTCACAATATCATTTGTTGAAGACAGTGTCTTTTTTTCCATTGGATATTCTTTCCTGCTTTGTCGAAGATTAGTTCACCATAGAGTTGTGGGTCCATTTCTGGGTTTTCTTCCGTTTTATTGATCTATGTGTCTGTTTTTGTGCCAGTACCATACTGTCTTGATGACTACAGCTTTGTAATATAGCTTGAAGTCTGGAATAGTGATGCCACCAGTTTTGGCTTTCTTTTTCAACATTCTTCTGGCTATTCGAGGTCTTTTCTGGTTCCATACAAATTTTGGGATTGTTTGTTCTAGCTCTGTGGAAAATGTTGGTAGTATATTGATAGGGATTGCATTAAAAGTGTAGATTGCTTTGGGAAGTATAAACATTTTAACATTTGTTCTTCCAATCCATGAGCATGGAATGTTTTTTTCCATTTCTTTGTGTCCTCTTCAATTTCTTTCATAAGTGTTCTATAGTTTTCAGAGTACAGATCTTTTATCTCTGGTTAGGTTTATTCCTAGGTATCTTATAGTTTTTGGTGCAATTGTAAATGGGATAGATTCCTTGATTTCTCTTTCTGTTGTTTCATTATTGGTGCACAGAAATGCAACAGATTTCTGTACATTGATTTTGTATCCTGGGACTTTACTGAATTCATGTTTGAGTTTTAGTAATTTTTTGACAGAGTCTTTCAGGTTTTGTACACAGGGTATCATGTCATCTGCAAAGGGTAAAAGTTTGACTTCCTCCTTGCCAGTTGGATGCCATTTATTTCTTTTTTGTTACCTTCTGCTGAGACCAAGACTTCCAGTATTATGTTAAATAACAGTGGTGAGAGTGGATATCACTGTCTTGTTCCTGACCTTAGAGGAAAAGCTCTCAGTTTTTGTCCATTGAGGATGTTATTGGCTATGGGTTTTTCTTATACAGTCTTTATGATGTTGAGGTATGTTCCCTCTATCCCTACTTTGTTGAGGGTTTTTATCAAGAATGGATGTTATACTTTGTCAATGCTTTTTCTGCATCTATTGGGAGGATCATATGGTTCTTATCCTTTCTTTTATTAATGTGGTGTATCACATTGATTGATTTATGAATATTGAACCACCCTGGCAACCCAGGAATAAATCCCATGTGATCATGGTGAATGATTCTTTTAATGTACTATTGCATTCAATTTACTAATATTTTGTTGACAATTTTTGCATCCATGTTCATCAGGGATATTGGTCCATAATTTTCCTTTTTGGTGGGGGCTTTGTCTGGTTTTGCAGTCAAGGTAATCCTGGCCTCATAGAATTAGTTTGGAAGTTTTTTTTTTTTTTTTCCATTTCTATTTTTTGGAACAGCTTCAGAAGAATAGGTATTCTTCTTTAAGTGTTCGGTAAAATTCTCCTGGGTAGCCATCTGACACTGGACTCTTGTTAATTGGGAGATTTTTAATTACTGACTCAATTTCTTTGTTGGTTATCAGTCTGTTTAAGTTTTCTATTTCTTCCTGTTTCAGTTTTGTTAGTTTATATGTTTCTAGGAATTTATCCATTTCTTCCCAATTGTCCAATTTGTTGACATATAATTTCTCATACTATTCTCTTATAATTGTTTGTATTTCTGTGGTGTTATTCTGTGGGTTGTTGTTTCTCCTCTCTCATTTGTGATTTTATTTATTTGGGTCCTTTGTCTTTTCTTTTTAATAAGTCTAGTTTACAATTTTATTATTTTTTTTCAAAGAACCAGCTCCTGGTTTCATTAATCTCTTCTTCTGTGGGTTTTTTGTTTGTTTGTTTGTTTGTTTGTATATTATTCATTTCTGCTCTAATATTTATTATTTCCCTTCTTCTGTTGGCTTTAGGCTCCATTTGTTTTTTTCTAGCTCCTGTAGGTGTAGGGTTAGGTTGTATATTTGAGACTTTTCTTGCTTCTTGAGGTAGGCTTGTATTGCTATATACTTCCCTTTTATGACCACTTTTGCTTCATCCCAAAGGTTTTGGACAATCATCTTTTCATTTTCATTTATTTCCATGTATTTTTTTTATTTCTTCTTTAATTTCCTAGTTGACTCATTCATTATCTAGCAAGATATTCTTTATCCTCCCTGTATTTGTGGTCTTCCCAATTTTTTTCTTGTGGTTGACTTCAAATTTCATAGTGTTGTGGTCTGAAAATATGCATTGTATGATCTCAATCTTTTTGTACTTGTTGAGGCCTGCTTTGTGACCTAATATGTGATCTATTCTAGAGAATATCCCATGTGCACTTGAAAAGAATGTGTGTTCTGCTGCTTTAGGATAATATGTTCTGAATATATCTGTTACATCCATCTGGTCCAGTGTGTCAATCAAAGACCTTGTTTCCTTGTTGATCTTCATCTTAGATGATCTGCCCATTGCTGTAAGTGGGGTGTTAAAGTCCCTTACTATTACTGTATTATCAATGAGTTCCTTTATGTTTGTTATTAATTGTTTTATATATCTGGGTGCTCCCAATTTGGGGCTATAAATGATTTATAGTTGTTAGATCATCTTGTTGGATAAACCACTTTATTATGATATAATGCCCCACTTCATCTCTTCTTACAGTCTTTGATTTAAAATCTAGTTTGTCTGACATATGTATGGCTACTCTGGCTTTCTTTTGATGTCCATTTCATGGTAAGTGTTTCTCCATCCCCTCACTTTAAATCTGCAGGTGTCTTTAGTTCAAAAATGAGTCTCTTGCAGCTAGCATATAGATGGGCCTGTTTTTATTCATTTTGACACCCTATATCTTTTGATTGGAACATTTAGTCCACTTACAGTCAGAGTAATTATTGATAGATGTGAATTTAGTGCCCTTCTATTACTTGTTTTGTCATTGTTTCTGGAGATTTTCTCTGGACCTTTCTAGTCTTTGTTGCTATTGGTCTTTCCCATTCAGAGTCCCCTTTAATATTTCTTGCAGGGCTGGTTTAGTAGTCACAAACTCCTTTAATTTTTGTTTGTTTGGGAAACTCTTTATCTCTCTTTCTATTCTGAATGATAGCCTTTCTGGCTGGAGTATATTTAGCTGCAGATTTTTCCCATTCAGCACACTATCATATATATATCATGCCACTCTCTTCTGGTCTGGCTAGTTTCTGTGGATAAATTTGCTGTAAACCTTATTTGTCTTCCCTTGCAGGTTAAGGATATTTTTCCCTTGCTGCTTTCAAGATTCTTTCCTTATCTGTGTATTTTGCAAATTTTACTATGGTATGTCTGGGTGTTGGCTGGCTTTTGTTGATTTTGATGGGAGTTCTCTGTGTCTCCTGGATTTGGAAGTCTGTTTCCTTCATAGATTAGAGAAGTTTTCAGCTGTAATTTCTTCAAATAAGCCTGCCCCCTTTTCTCTTCTTCTTCTTCTTCTTCTAGGACTACTATGATACAAATGTTATTATATATCATAGAGTCACTGAGTTTCCTAAGTCTACTTTCATGATCCAATGTTTTTCTTTCCCTCTTCTTTTCGGCTTCATTATTTTCCATAATTTTATATTCTATATCACTTATTCACTCCTCTGCTTCTTCCATCTTGTGGTCATTACTTCCAGTCAGTTTTGAATCTCAGTTATTGTATTTTTCATTTCAGCCTGATTGGTTTTAATCTCTTTTATCTCTGAGGTATATGTGTTCCTGATGTCTTCTACACTTTTCTCAAACCAAGCTAGTATCCTTATGATTGTTGCTTTAAATTCTGGATCAGGCATATTACTTATATCTGTTTTGATTAGATCCCTGGCCATGACCCTTTCTTGTTCTTTCTTTTTGGGATGAATTTCTCCATCTTGTCATTTTGTCTAGTTTTCTGTCTTCTTCTGTGTTTTATGATAGCCTGTTATGTTTCCTGCTCCTGAGAGTAATGGATTTATGAAAAAGAAGTCATATAATGTCCAGGGCCTGGTGTTCAGGAAGTGTCTCTGGTGTGTGCTGCATGCACTTTACTGCTTTGTTATGGCTGCTCTACCCCTCAGGTCAGTCCTCTGCAGAGTTATTCCTTGCCTGAAGTAGGAAATCTTTAGACTTTGGCCAGAGTATGGTGGGTTTTATCTAGGTGTGCTTTGATCTGCTTGTTAAAAGAGACCTGATGTTGGGACGCCTGGGTGGCTCAGTCGGTTAAGCGTCTGCCTTTGGCTCAGGTCATGATCCAGGGTCCTGGGATCGAGTCCCACATCGGGCTCCTGGCTGAGCAAGGAGCCCGCTTCTCCCTCTGCCTGCCTCTATCTCTCTCTCTCTCTCTGATAAATAAAATCTAAAAAAAAAACAAATGTTAAAAGAGACCTGATGTTATTTCTATTAGAACTGAAGCTTTACAGAACTCTATGGTCAATAGGTATGGTGCATGCAGGGGTTTGTGTTGGTCTTCTGGGGGAGGGACCAACTGCATTGGTTCTTAGGCACACTTGCCCAAGAAAAGCAGTACCATTGGAATGCAGGGGGTAGGACTTGGTGTAAGCAGTTTAAGCAACCATAGTTGGCCCTTTGCTATTTACTAAGGTTAGTTTATGCTGAGCAGCAGGGTAGGGAATTAGCACTAGCCAACTCCTTTGTCCCTAGAGAGGGGATTTAGTGCCTTCTGCTGTCAGGGAGACCCTCTTGAGTCTCCTTGTGTGTTCTAAGCACTTTTCAGATTGTTGTTTTCATACTGTCTGTGTCTAAGTTGCTTACCTGCTTGGAGAAGCACAGTGCACTTTGGGCTCTATTGCAGCCTGGATGGCCAAGCTTTAGAACTCCAAACTTCAGGGCCTCGTGTGGTGGGGACTTGCATGGGTCTTCTCAGGGAGGGTCTAGAAGTGCTAGGGTTGATGCAGGTTTAACCCAAAAGGGCAGTCGCACCAGAGGGCAAGAGCATGAGATTTGGAGCAAAGCACACTAAACAGCCAGTGTCTGGGCTAGACACCCTCAGCAGGTGTCCTTGTGCTATGTTGAGGGGCAGGGGAGGGAAATGGTGCCAGCCAGCTCTTTTGTACTCAGAGAGGCACTCTCAGAGAGCATTCTCTCAGATGTGCTCCAAGAAGAGGGAACAGCCTCTCCCAGTGCATCTTAGGCAATCTTCAGATCGCACCATATGTCTCAGTGTTATCTGCCTGCATTTTCTACAGGAGTAGGTCAGTACCCTTAGGGCTCTATCCCAGACACACTATGGACCTCTAAAACTCCAGTTTTTGAGCCCTGCTGGTTGCAAAAACTCATGAAAATCACCCTTTCTCATTTTCCCAGCCAGTGGCTTTGGGGAAGTGTCTTCCTTATGTGATCCCATGTGCTCCTCTCACTTTTGTCTCTCTCAGAAACTAGGGCTCCCTCCCCTCAGCAGCACCTGTGATCATTTCTTCCCCAAACCACATCTCTGCACCTCCTACCTTCCACGATGTGGCCTCTTTTCTCCCTCTAGTCGTACAGTTTGTTCTGTCAGTCATCAGATCAATTTCTTGGGTATTCAGAATGATTTAATATCTATCTAGCTGTGTTCGAAGGATGAGGCAATCCTAGGGTCCTCCCAATACTCCACCATTTCAGCTCCTTCCCCTCTTACTACCAACATTTTAAAGTTACATCTAAAATTAGGAGATTGTTTGAAAGATAATTTGCTATATTTGTAAGAGATTATGATTTCTTATACTAACGACTGACAGTTATGTGAGATTTATTCCTACATTGAATAAAATTTAAATAAATGTTTATAAGCATTTATAAATAGTTATAAAGAGAGGTTTTATTTTTGGTTCCTTGGTGAAGTTGAAAATATTCAGGAAATAGCATCCGTACACATAAAATGAATTGCTAACACTGTATTTTACAGTCCTATGCATATGGAAAAGCCTTTCCTTTCTATGGAAAAATGAGTGGGCTATTTTCACAAAAAATACTTTGTTGGAATTATTAGAATCTAGTAAGAATTCTGCATAACAACTACATAAGAAATAAAACAATAACAACTTAAAATATAAATTGCTTAATGTTTACTTACAATCCACAAGCCATCAAACTTCATCTGGTTATTATAGAAATCTGTAATTTCCCTTGCCCACCACTCTGCTGTGGCATTCTTGAAAAAATCTGGAAAAGCTACATGAGCTCTGGAAGCCTGTAAAGTCATGTAGGAAGTCAGAAGAGAGATCATGCATGTCTAAGTTAGACATTTATCTGTCAGATTCACAAGCTGTGCACAGGTGATAATGAAGGCAACCTGATCCCAACTGTAATTGCATGAATGTATATTATTTTTCTCTAACCAAAAACAATGAAGAGTCAAAAAAGAGATATATACATGGAGACAGAAGGGAGCAGGTTTGGGGTCCTTATAGATTGTCAAAAAAAAGTTCACAACACACAGAAATATATTTTCAGTGCTTCTTAGAGTTTTAGAGAATTTTTTTCTTTGTATCTTTAGAGCTCTATAATGCAGATTTACTTTTGTGGAGCATGATAGGAAAGGAAAACACCTTGGTTTAGCCTGTTTCACCTGATAAAAAAAAAATGTTTACCCAGCTTTCTGCCCTTTTAAGACCAATATATTTCTTTACCACCCCAACCATTTGTCTTTCTCACATCTAACCCTTCCCACCCCAGCAGAGAAAAAGTGATTTACTTCTTTCCCTACCAAGAAAATTCCCTACTTGTCAGCCTACCCATATAAATTCTGAGGTCAAAGTCTGTGTGCTAGCAGAGGATTGACCTTCTGTAAGTAAATCAATTGCCTGAAAAACATGGCATCACTTGCATGCTTTCCTGTCACACTTTAAGTCTATATAGTAACTGCCAGAATAGTCTTCTCCATGAATAGGGTAGGGGAAGGCATTGTGCATAGAGAAAATGCCAAAGGTAAGGAATATAGGGATCTACAAAACACATATAGTACGGGCACAAAAAGACACATAGATCAATGGAATGGAATAGAGGACCCAGAAATGGACCCTCAACTCTATGGTCAACTAATCTTCGGCAAAGCAGGAAAGAATATCCAATGGGGAAAAAAAAAAAAAAACAACAGTCTTTTCAACTAAAGGTGTTGGGAAAATTGGACAGCAACATGCAGAAGAGTGAAATTGTACCACTTTCCTACACTATACACAAAAATAAACTCAAAATGGATCAAAGACCTAAATGTGAGACCGGAATCCATCAAAAATCCTAGAGGAGAACACAATCGCAGCAACTTCTTGCTAGACACATCTCCAAAGGCAAGAGAAACAAAAGCAAAAATGAACTACTGAGATTTCATCATGATAAAAAGCTTTTGCACAGCAAAGGAAACAGTCAGCAAAACTAAAAGGCAACCTATGGAATGAGAGAAGATATTTGCAAATGTATCATCAGATAAAGGGCTAGTATCCAAAATGTATAAAGAACTTACCAAACTCAACACCCCAAAAACAAAAAATCCAGTCAAGAAATGGACAGAAGACATGAACAAACATTTCTCCAAAGAAGACATACAAGTGGCCAACAGACACATGAAAAGATGCTCAACATCACTTGGCATCAGGGAACTACAAATCAAAACCACAATCAGATACCACCTCACACCATCAGAATGGCTAAAATTAACAACTCAGGAAATGACAGATGTTGGCGAGGATGCAGAGAAAAGGGAATCCTCTTATACTGTTGGTGGGAATGCAAACTGGTGCAGCCACTTTGGAAAGCAGTATGGAGATTCCTCAAAAAGTTGAAAATAGAGCTACCATATGACCCAGCAATTGCACTACAAGGTATTTATCCAAAGGATGCAAAGATAGTGATTTAAAGGGGCACATGTACCCCAATGTTTATAGCAGCAATGTCCACAATAACCAAAATATGGAAAAAGCCAAGATGTCCATCAACAGATGAATGGATAAAGAAGAGGTGGTATACATATACAATGGAATATTCCTCAGCTATCAAAAAGAATGAAATCTTGTCATTTTCAATGACATGGATGGAACTAGGGGGTATTATGCTAAGTGAAATAAGTCAATAAGAGAAAGGCAAATACCATATGATTTCACTCATATGTGGAACTTAAGAAACAAAACAGATGAACATAGGGGAAGGTAAGGAAAAAATAAGATGAAAATTGAGAGGGAAGCAAACCATAAGAGACTCTTAACTGTAGGTACAAACTGAGGGTTGCTGGAGGAGAGGTGGGTGGTAGGGGAAGGGATAATTGGATGATGGGCATTAAGGAGGGAACTTGATATAATGAGTACTGGGTGTCATATGCAACAATAAATCACTAAGCTCTACCTCTGAAACTAATAAAGAAATACCTGTATGTTATAAATACTTTTGAGCTGATATAATGATATACTTCAATACATCATTTTGCCCAATAATTACTTTTACTTATAAGGAAAGAAGGCTCAATGGGTTTATAGTCAACAAATAATGGTTGGCTCCATAGCTCAGGGGTTAGAGCACTGGTCTTGTATAGTCAACAAATATTTCCTATGCTAGATTGTAATTTCTCCCCTAGATTATAATGAAAAATAAGTAAGAAATGTAATACCCTGTTTTTAACTTCTATTGTTGTGCTCTTTCCACAATTCATTCATTTTTCTGTTTCTTTTATTCTTTTAGGTGGCTGCTCTATTCCTTTAATACAAATCATTAGTTATATCCAGAAATTTCATCAGGTACATGTGATCCAAGAGTCTGTATACCTTTTGTGGTAGGGTATCTCAAGTGATTCTACATAAACCACTGTAAATTGAAGGGGCCTTCCAAAATCTAGATAAAGCAGCTATGCCTTCCTCTACCGTGTTGCTAATATTACCCAAGAATGATGAGTAGAACTGCAATTAAGATAAAATTCTGACTTTTTTTTCCCTAAACAACATTGTTCAGTAATTCTTTGAGTCAACTCTAGAAATAATTTGGTAAGTTTTAAATAAGAATTTCTCTCTAATTTTTCACACATGAACTTGTATGACTTAATGATTACAATTTAACCTACCTAAAATATTGATTGCCAACTCTTAAGTTTCATTGATTTTTTCTATTGTCTTGATATTGTTTCATTCATTCATTTCTGGTCTAATTTTTATAATTTCCTTTCTTCTGCTAGTTTGGGGCTTAGTTTGTTCTTTTCATAGTTCCTGGAGGTCTAAAGTTAGGTTATTTGATATCTTTCTTCTTTACTGTGGGTGTTTATCATTATAAACTTCCCTCTTAGTACTGCTTTTGCTGCATCCCATAAGTTTTGGTTTGTTGTATATTCATTTTTGTTTGTCTCAACATATTTTATAATTTCCCTTTTGATTTCTTCTTTGACCCACTGGTTATTCAAAAATGCACTGTTCTATTTCCATGTATTTGTGAATTTTCCAATTTTCCTTTTGATACTGATTTTAGCTTCATTCCACTGTGGTCAGAACACATACTTTGTATGATTTCAACATTCTTAAATTTGTTAAGACTTATTTTGCAACCTAATATGTGATATATCCTGGAAAACATAACATGTGCTCTTGGGTAAAATGTTCTGCAGCCGTTGGGCAGAATGTTCTGTAAATGTCTATTAAGTCCATATGGTCTATAGTGTTAGGTCCATGTTTCTTTGTTGATTTTCTGTCTACTTGCTCCATCCATTATTGAAGGAGTATTAAAGGCTTCTACTGTTTGTACTACTGTGTACTTCTCTTTCAGTTCTGTCAATGTTTGTTGCATATCTTTAAGTGCTCTGATGTTGAGTGCATATATATTCATAATTGTTATATCTTCTTGATGAATTAAACCTATTATCATTAATAATGTCCTTATTTGTCTCCTGTGACAGTTTTTGACTTAAAGTCTATTTTTTTGGATATAAGTATAGCCACCCTCTTTTGGTTGCCATTATATAGAATATCATTTTTCACATCACTTCACTTTCAGCCTATAAACGATTATGAGAGACCACTATGAATAATTAAACATCAAAAAATGGATAACCTAGAAGAAATGATAAATTCCTAGAATCGTAAAACCTAATAAAACTGTATCACAATGAAATAGAAATCTGAAAAAAAATTACTTGTAAGGAGATTGAATCAGTAACCAAAACCCCCCTAAAAAAGAGTCCAGGACCAAATGACTACATTGGAGAATTGTACCAAACATTTAAGGAAGAATTAATGCCAATCCTTCCAAATTTATCCCCCCAAAACTGAAGTGGTGAGAATGCTTCCAAACTCATTTTAAAAGGCTAGCATAACCCTCATACAAAAGTCAAAGATATCACAAGAAAAAGAAAAACTACAGAATAATACCTCTTATAAATACAGATGCAAACATCCTCAACAAAATACAAGAGAACTACATTCAGCAGCATATTAAAAAGGTCATACACAATGAACACATAGAATTTAATCTTGTGATGCAAGGACTGTTCAACATATGAAAATCAATTGATGTAATATACCACATTAACAGAATGAGGATAAAAATCACATGATCATCTGACCAAACAAAAAGTATTTGACAAAATTCAACACCCTTTCATGATAAAAACTCTCAACAAACTAGGAATAGAAGGAAATAACTCAGCATAATAATGATGATATATTAAACACCCCCAGCTAATATCATGCTCATTCAGAAAAAAAACTGTTTTTCTCTCTCTTACACACACACTCACACACATACACACTGTTAGAATTAATAAATTAAATAAAGTTGTAGAATATAAAATCAACATGCAAAAATCAGTTGCATTTTTATACACTAACAATGAACTATCAGAAAAGTAAATTAGGAAAATAATCCAATTTATAACAGCAACCCAGATAATAAAGTACTTAGGAATAAAAGTAAGGAGGTGGAAGATTTGTACACTGAAAACTACAAAACACTGCTGAAAGATATTGAAGAAGACACAGATAAATAGAAAGATATCCCATGTTCATGGATTGGAAGAATTAATATTGTGAAAATGTCTGCTACCCAGAAGCAATCTTTAGATTTAATGCAACCTCTATCAAAAACCCAGTGGCATCTTTTACAGAAATATAAAAACAATTCTACAATTCATTTGGAACTACAAAGACCCTGAATAGCCAAAATAATCTTGAGAAAGTAGAACAAAGCTGAAAGTATAACATGTCCTGATTTCAAAATATACTCCAAAGCCACAGTAATTAAAACAGTATGATACCAGCATAAAAACAGACACATAGACTAATGGCACCTAATAGAGAGCATAGAAATCAATCCATACATATATAGTCAACTAATCATTGACAAGGGTGCCAAAAATATACAATGGAGAAAGGATAGTCTCTTCAACAAATGGTACTGGGAAAACTGGATATACATATGCAGAAGAATGAAATTGGACCCTTATCTTAATCATACACAAGAATCAACTCAAAATGGAGAAAAAACTTTAATGTAACACATGAAACTGGAAAACTTCTAGGAGAAAACAAAGGGAAAAGCTTCATGACATTGGTCTTGGCAAAGATTTTATGGATATGACACCAACAACACAGGCAATAAAAGCAAAAGTAAACAGGTAACTAAATCAAACAAAAAAGTTTCTTCATAGCAAAGGAAACAAGCAACAAAGTGAAAGGCAAACTACAGAACAAGAGAAAATATTTAAACACCATATATCAGATACAGTGTGACTCTCCAAAGTATATAAAAGTTCTACCACTCAATGGGAAAAAAAAAAAAAGAAAAGAACCGTAATAACCTGCTTAAAATAGGGGCAAAGACTTGAATAGACATTTCTCTAAAGAATGCATGCAAATAGCCAGCAAGTAGATGAAAAGATGCCCATAATCTCTTATCATCAGAAAAATGCAAAAACCACAATGAGATATCACCTCATATCTGTTAGGATGGCTATTAGCCAAAAAACAAAGACAACAAGTTTTGGAAAGGATATGGAGAAACTGGAATCCTTGTGCACTGTTGGTGGGAATGCAAAGTGGTACAGCCACTTAAGAAAACAGCACAGATATTCTTCAAAAAATTAAAAATAGAAATACCGTATGATTTAAATATGGTCTGGTATAGAGAATTTAAAAGTAAGTCATCTACTTTTTTGAAGAAAATATTTAAATTGAATTAATGGTCAAAATGATCATTAAATCCAAGTGCTGAATTTCTTTTAGTTATGTAATCAATCAGTGTAAAACTTACATTAACAGCTTCATCTTCAGTTAGACTTTCATCTATTGTTATGTTGGGCAAATCTGGCCAAACCTACAGAGAAAGAAGGAATGGGAAAATAGTTGAAAATAAATTCAGTATTGTATGACTATATTGTAAATAAAGTATAATAGGGTTTTGGAGACATATTATTATATGTTGAGACCAGTAATTCTTTCAATTGTTTTTTTTTTTTCAGTTTGTGTTTTGGTAAATGTAACATTTGCAAATTATTCCTATCTTTCATATTAATTTCCTCTTTAATATGGCAAATAGGAAAAAGAATGCCAACCTTTGTAGTAGGTAGTGGTTTTAAAACCAATGCATGTAACCAAAAGTTCTAGTCGAGAATAATATGAAAGCACATACTAAATTTAATTTAATGTGGTATGTTAAAACTGTTTCTGCAATTGTTCCAGCAGTAAAAGCTAAAAACAATAGATATATTTTTATTTAAAAGGAATTGAAGATCTGAGTTGGATGATGCCATGCTGAGGCAAACATCTTCTTAGCTTTCACAATTAGTACTAAATACTCCTCTTTCTCCCTCCATATCTTCATCTCTGTCCCTGCCCCCCCACCTACCAATGTTTTCCTCTACCCCAACCACAAACACACAACTTGAGCCCAAATTCAATCATGCTGAAAGCTCTGAGAATTTGAATCTATGTTGTAAAAGTTAGATGGTTCCATATAAAAAAAGTGTAGATAATTCCCAAGGACTAGTTACCTACAAGGGATTACTTGCTGATGGGGAGCAGCTCCCTAAAGGAATGGAACAGAAGACAGAAATCTGAGGAAATGTATAGACATATAGAATAAGAAAAAAATAGGAAGGAAAAAAAACCCTTTTTATGGCCAATATGCCATACTCTATACTTGCATGTTTCTTAAGGTGTTATGACTTCTCATCAAGTTTATCATAGGATTTTTTTCTATTTTATTTTTAACTTTTTGTTTTGAAATATTTTCAGACTTACAGAAAAGCTACCAACATTATACCTAGAGTTCTCTGTTTCCCCTAAAGTTAAAAAATTTATAACCTCTCTATAATTATCAAAACCAAGAAATTGGCATTAATACAATATTATTAAGTAATCTACAGGCCATGTTTGAATTTCACCACTTTTATCACTAATATGTTATTTTTGGTCCAAGATGAATAAAAGGATTCTATATTGTATTTCACCACGTCTCATGGAATTTTGTTTTTGTTTTTCATTCTAGTTAGGAGTAATGGATTTTTTGTTTACTCTTTTATATGTAAGCCAAATCAGGATTTTTCTATAATAATTAATACACTCAGGTCTGAATATTATTGCTTAAATGAAATACAATACATTATATTCCTTGTTCAAGTCAGGAATATAAGTATAACTCTTAAAAACATTGTCTCTTTTATTAATGAAAGAAGTTCGAACATTTAAATGACTTGCAGTGTAGAATAATGAACAACCATCTTATTAATGCTAATTCTATAATAAACACAAGACATTCTAAGAAATGCAATAAAAGACAATTTAAAGAGGGCGCCTGGGTGGCTCAGTCGTTAAGCGTCTGCCTTCGGCTCAGGTCATGATCCCAGGGTCCTGGGATCGAGTCCCACATCGGGCTCCCTGCTCTGCGGGAAGCCTGCTTCTCCCTCTCCCACTCCCCCTGCTTGTGTTCCCTCTCTCGCTGTGTCTCTCTCTGTCAAATAAATAAATAAAATCTTTAAAAAAAAAAAAAAGACAATTTAAAGATGAAACAAATAGTAAACAAACACATGAACTATATAAATTCTTTCTCTGTTTCTGATAATTTGGGTTGAAAAAAGAGTATATATTATTTTGATTATTAGCTATTAAATTGCTACATTTCTGTATCCTGTATCTCTCCCTCTGAATATATCTTTAACAATTTTTTTTTGCTCTATAGAAACTTTCAATGAAATAACATTATATACTTATTTTATTTCAAGATATCAATTCAGTACCTTTGCCCAAAAAATATCATTGGTGTTAGGCCATTTGACAAAAACATCTTTCTCCAGTCCTCTTTCAAATGCAGGGTAAGACTTTGTTTCATTTCCTGAAATTGCTGGATCCTAAAATTAAAATGAAATACACACCAGGTAACTCTGGAATAAAAGTATAGCCAGTTGGGTTGCTGTTATGAAAAAAATTTTCCATGATTACATTATCATTTTACTGTGCTCTCACATAGACTGACAAATAGACTGACAGCATAAACTTCAGTGTTCTAGCTAGATTGTCCTCTAAATTCCTTGGAAGGAAATTTTAAGAACTTTTGAAAATGTATTGGCTATGATTTCAAGAATGATTACTGGCATTTTTTTGTTTTGTTTTTATTTCTCCCAGTGGGATTACTGGTTGCCTGTCTTGCTTACTAGAAGATATTGATAAAATATTCTCCCCATTGAATCACTAAATTGAAGTCAAATTTTTAAACATGACAAGCATAAGAAGCAGTCCCATAGAATGATTTGAGAATTGTATAGAAATGGAAAATCCATTATAACTTTGTGAGAGCTTCTACAAATTGAGGCTAGTTTGTAGCTTCTATGATTATTAGAAGACAGCTTGCCTTTGACTTCCAGAATCAGTCTTAGATCTCTAAGGATATACCAAAATGTAAAGGTAGCTTGGTAACAGCCCATGTAAATAAAAGTCTTAAAGGAAGAAAGTTTTAGATTTGGGAAGAATTTAAAGTAATAGTCTTCCCATTTTGAAACACCCCCCCCCACCTCATTCTAAGAGAGAAATTTTAATGAAATCAAGATAACACGACTCAGATAAAATATAAAATATAAATACTGACCAGGATAATAATGTATCTCATTCCTTCCTGTCTTATTTTGTCAACAAACTGAGGAAGGTCACGGAAGTTTTCATCAATTGTAAAGTCTTGTTGCCTTTTCATGTAATCAATGTCTATACATTGAACATCCTAAAAGATATGAAGATTGTGGCAGTGGAGTAAGAATCACAGAAGTCAGTGCATCTCATTCTGTCATCATATAAAAGTAATAGCAATATGAAAGTTTAAATGCCTCTTCACTTAATCCTAAAGAGAATTAATCAAGCAACACAATGCTCAACAAATAAAACTAGTGTATAAAGATGCAAAATAGTCCATAAGCAAGTTCATATAAATGTTCTGTTTGTTAACAGTTCACTTAAAATTTTTGATTTCTAAAAATTCTTTTGGATCAGTATCTTTTGTTATGTAATTCCCAAAGGAAATAGGAAGACACAAGAGTAAAGGATTTATGACGCTATGAAATTATGTTAAATGGCATTTGGAATGTTGTAAAATATGTACAGAAATAGGTGTTGTTTTATTTCTGGAAACATAAAGCCAGTAGGGGGTAATTTCAAGTAATTCTAATATTGCCAAAGGGGAAGAAAGAATTATTAGTAAATCCATCAATTATAAGATTCTTTTATTATCTAACAAAGTCTTTTTAGAATTATAGTCCAAGCTTAAATAATCAAAATAGTGCTTACAAATAGGTATTTACAAATATGTTTAAACTAATAAATGTTTGAATTCTATCATGACATCATTTAGACCTAAATAGCAAAATTTTAAATTATTTTTTGGTAATAGACATTAACTCAATTTCTTCTTCTAGGTGTTATAAAAAGTACGGCTCATATAATGGACCTAATATGGAAAAAAACTCCCTTTTTATAAAAAAAATTTTCACTTGTATATTTCTATATCATCTACTTATACAATTAATTTCCTCATAATAATGTATTCAGGAATCATATACTTGATTCTACTACATGTACCAATGTCTTATAATGAGGCCCTTCTCATTCTTCTTAGAATGAGTTCTTATATACCAAGCATTCTGGATTTCACTGTTTAAGTGCTCCCAGAAGGACCCCTGGGATTCCTGAATCTGTTTAAAAAATAAAATCACAGGGATGATTATTTCTAGATACTCAGTAATATTTAGTTTCCCAAATATTGAGGGAATAGAATATTCTGCAAGTGCTCTAATTCTGTGTTCTAACCTTACAACTATCACTGTTCCAGGGCAAAAATCACTTAGTTTCATTTCCAATTTCTTCTCCGTATTTTGTCAAATCAGCTGATGAAGTAGGTTTCTGTGGACTCTTATTCTCATATAAAAAAAATATGGGAAATACATCTGATTACTTAAGCAACCCAAAGCTTATGAGAGAAAAACAAGTGCACAGTGACTTGTTTAGTACAATTCAGGGTCATGGAACTAGAGAGAAAGGAGAAAAAGGAATGATACTATCCTTTTTCCTTCATCTAATAAAGACACTTTATAAAAATCTTATAACCAAGTCATTAGGTGCTACTAAAAAACTAAGAATTATTGCCAAATGATTAATTTTAAAGTATACATATTTTTTATTTTGCTTTTATAGATGACATATTTAACACTGTTTTAAAAATTTATATACGTACACAGGGGATCTGAGCAGCCACCATATCATTATATACTTGCTCAACTTCTGAAGTATTTCTGTACCCATAATGACATAATTGGTATCCCAAAGCCCAGTAAGGTGGCATGACTGGTCGGCCAATTACCTTTGGGGAAAAAAAAAGAGTTATTTGTGAACTAAGAGAGTTACTTTATATTACAAAGAAAACTTTTTTTTTTTTTTAATTTACAATCATACTTCATGGTATTGCTGGGTTGCAACTTCAGGAGTTGGGCCCAAGAACATATAAAAGTCCAAGATTCCTCCAATTACACGGTAAGTTAGAGCAGGAGTTGGCTGAAATGTAACATCTGGAAATCCAAAATATGATTACAATTTTTTATCTATGTATACTAGTTTACTAAAGAGTCATATAAAATATAAGAAATTCAACAAATGATTGTTTTACCCATTGCATTGCTGTTAAGTAAGAGAACTCCATGAGCATAGCCTTCATCTTCCAGAGCCATGTAATAAGGATGAAATCCATAGGAATTAAATTTATACTAAAATAAAAAATTAAACATATATAATATATAAGTAATAATAGCATAATATTTAAATAATAGTAGCATATGAATTTTTTCAAGGTAATATTTAAATTCATTATAAGATTGAGCCTATATGAATTTAAAGGGTCCTTCTTTGTACACAAATCTATGCTTAAATTAAAATAAATATATCTCCTTTAGAAAAAATGTTTCTTATTATTTGAACCATTACTGCTTTAGAGCATACAAATGAATGTAGAAATTTGTAACACCCACAAATATTGTCATATTAACTGATGTAAAAAACCATTGGTATTAGTGTAGTTGGGTTTCTTTCTACAGGTATGTCTTAATTTATTTATAAATTGGCACCTCTTTTTTAATAATAAAATGTCCTAGAAATGATTAAAATGATGAAAGTATTCAAACCTCTTAAGAACTTATATGGTAATATCTAAGTTTATATGATATTTATGATAATATTTTAAATGATAATATCTTGTTTATACAACATTTTATAAAACATTTAATTTCATTTTAGCTAGATCTTTTCATTTTTCAGAATAAAAAACCTATACTCAGGGTCATGAAATGACTTGCAAAAGTCACAAAACTTTTAAGTTGATGATCCCTAATCAAACTGACAACTTTAGGGGCACCTGGGTAGTTCAGTCTGTTAAGCCTCCGACTCTTGATTTTGGCTCAGATCAATCTCAGGACCTTGAGATGGAGCCCTGTGTCGGGCTCTGCCAGGAGCACGGAGCCTGCTTGGGATTCTCTCTCTACCTCTCCGTCTGCGCCCCCTCCTCCCCACTCTTGCTTGTGTTCTCTCTAAAAATACAAAAAATAAAACACACACACACACACACAGCCACAACAACTGACTTCTTTGACTCACACTGTATCCAAGTATTTGATTAGCATGTGAAAGAAGATTTATATTTTGAGAGTCAAGATTATATTAACCTAATAATGCCAATACTAATGTTGCAGTTTTAAAGAAACACATTTTGTAAAACAAACTTTGAAGTTGATACAAATGAAAAACAGTCTTCATAATCTAAGTTTGAACAATTATGATACAGATAAAAGTTGTTTAAGCACCTAACAATAAAAAGTCATTGCAATAGTATATACATTTATAATCTCATACTGAATATATCCTTTAGATACACATAATGTATGAAAAATGGAAATGAGCTAGTATTTTTATTAAAATGTGTTTTTTCATGATATGCTTAGAATAATTATAGTTAATATGAGTTGTGCAATTCATTAAATATTCATGAAATGTATTCCATTAATAAGACAAAACATTGGGAAAAGTGACATAAGCATATAAAAACATTTTCTAAAGATGTAACTAGCAGTATGGCCTCATAAAAATGCACACCTGTAGCTCGGTATCATAAAGGAAAAAGTTAGCATCTAATCAATATCAAAAAAGTAAAAAAAAAATTTTTTTTTTCAAGGAGAACCCTAGTCAGTTATTTCTAAAAGCTGAGAGTAAAAGTTGATTTGGCAGGGGATTCTGAATCTGAATATTTGTTCTATGCAATTGAGAGGATAGGGTTGGGGTTACAACCTCACTTTTCACTGTAATCAAGGATGTTATCCATCCAATCCTCTGCTTTCTCCTGTCTCCTGTGCCCATGGCTTTTTTGTTTGCTTTTTAGAAAATCACTGTAGCAGGTCTGGGGCCCCCTTGTCATTACTTCAGTACTGAAGTCCAGGCCTACAGAGAAGTGGCTGAGATCCTAATCATGGTCTTAGTTGCCTCATGGAGGAGTCAAATATTAATACCTACACCAGGGGCTTGGTCTCTTGTGAACATTCCCCAAGTATGCCAGTTCAGGTCTCTCTTAAATGCTGTGTGTTCCACTTCCCCAAAACCATATATATATTCTGATGGCAGGCGAGTAGATATTTGAATAAACTGGTCATTAAAAGCAAATCCAGGCAGGTAGGAGTCCCAACTGAAAAGAAAAGAAAACAATTCTAATCCTGTAGATATACACAAAGTAGTACCACAAATAACTAATGGTAATTCTTTCTTAGGTGATCTGACAATCAGTAATATTTTTCTCTGTGTACTTATTGTACTCAAATACCAAATGAAAATAATTATCCCCATACATTTTCCTTTTGACTAAGTTAAAGAATATCTAAAATATATTTCAATTAAGCATTATTAATAAAATAAATTATATGATGAATATGATTATATGTTTATCTTTAGATATATGCTGTTTTTTAAAATAAAATTAATATGAAGTTATAAATAATATTGGCCTAGAAGTAATATATGTCCCAGAAATTGAAAGTCCTCTGTTTTCCTGTTCCCTTGAGATACTCACAGTAAACTTTTTCTACATATAGAATAAAATGAAATCAATATCAAAATAAACTAAGGCATGATGGATACTTAATTTTTTTTTGTTTTTTAAATATTTTATTTATTCGACAGAGAAAGAGAGAGTACAACCAGGGGGAGAAGCAGGCAGAGGGAAAAGCAGGCTCCCCTCTGAGCAAGGAGCCAATGCTGGACTCGATCCCAGGACCCCGGGATCATGACCTGAGCCAACGGCAGACGCTTAACGACTGAGCCACCCAGGCATCCAATGATGGATATTTTAATTCCAAGCTCTCCCTAATTACTACTCCCAATCATTTTCTTCTTTAATTTTGTATTTATAAAAATGGGTGTTTTAAAATAAATCCAGAAGAAATGTGTTACAGAGAATGTATTGTTTTTCTAGTCATTTGCAAGAATGTAAAAGAGGAAGAAAAGAAATTAAAGTTGGAAGGAAAAAAAAAGAATTACAAAGAATTTGACACGTATTCAAATTTTTATGTTAAGGATTTTGGAGAAGTATTATTAAAATAATGTTTTCCAAATAAAAATAAATCATGCCATTGCAACAGAAATTTTTTACAAAATGACTTCACTTCTTATCCTCTGAAATAAAAATATGGTCGTAACAAAACAATTTTTAAAACAATACAGACATAAGTTTCTTCATTATTTGTATCCATCCTGACAATACCTGAAAACATCCTGACAACATCTTCTATAAAGTAGCATGGCAAGCTTAAATTACATAAAAGTATCTTTTAATATACTATAGTTTGTCTACAAAGCTCAACTTTTTGCTAAAATAGAAATATTTTTTTACATAAGTTTATTTGTTGTAACATAAAAATATAGAGAGATGTATGTGTATCATAATTTCATTCCATCATTACCTGGCAGAGATAGTATTAACTCTATCAGATTTCAGAACTAATAAATTTCAATTTCAATTAATTTCTAATTAAATACTTACATAACACATTTCCAATTACTTTTTTTGCTAACACTCACACTTTTCAAGAGGAGTCTTTGTTTTGGTTCTCAACCTGATTAGAAGAATGAGTGTGATAATAATGAAATCAATCACATCCAAAATGTAGATGAAATTTTACTAATCCTTAATGATAGTCCCGTGAGTGTGATAATTGTTTAGTTTAAAAATGTTAAAACAGGCCAAGTTATTTAATAAAATTGAAACATTTTTGGTGTGATAACTGATACTCTAGCACAGTGAAAATAATCTTACTTTCCCCCTCCTGACCTAAAATCAAAATATTCCTCAGAGCAAATAATTCAATCACTTACAGAACTCTTCCTGTACTTCTCCTTCGAATCTGGATGCCAAAAGGATTTTCTTTGATATCAACATCATAAAGTCTGTTTTCATAAGTACTTGTTGGCATGGCTGGAATGTTTAAAGGTACTGGAACTTCATATCTCTTAGTTTGGAGGTCGTAAATCTATTGCAAAGAAACAATGAAAAAAATACTTTTCTCTCTTTTTGCTGAAATATCATGTAAATAGTCATTAAATAATTTAAGTATAATTGCTCAAACAAGAACATTAGAATTCTTGTTTATATAATTCTTAATTCTTATTCATGGCTCACATAACTAAACAGAAATCTACATACACACCTTATGAGATCAAATTATGAATTGCATTTTATCATTTTTTGTTTTATAATTCATTTTTATATACAATGAGAAATCTTCAAAAAAATTTTAGAGCTAAATATTCTCTTATATAGATACACAAAATTATTTACCAATTCATGGTCAGACTCAGAAGTTGTTTCAATATTTTTGGTCACATGTATGATCCTACAATGAACGTTAATGGTTATGTATGTTTATTCATTTCTTTATTTCTTCAATAAATTTCTTAGAAGTGATAGCGTTAGGTCAGAGAGAGTGTACTAAAATGTGTAGGGCTTTGATATCTATTTTCCAGAAATAGTTTACTAATTAATGTTCTTACCAAAATGTATACCCTAATATTACTTTATGTTAAACTAAAAGCATTTATTTTTTTAATTATCATGTATTTCCTTGCTGATAAGGATGAACCTTTTTCTACATGATATTCAACATATAGGTTCCCATTTTTTTAATTTTTCTTTTGTTCCTTTTATTTTCAACTAACATAAGTATTTTAATATTTTATCTCTAATTTTTATTTCTTCTGTTAAATGTCTGCTTATGAGGTCTTACTATTTTTGATTGTGTAAATTGAAATCATTTGCTTTTTGTCATGTATGTGGCAAATACTTGTCCATTTTTTGTTTGCCTTCTAATTTTTTATAGTGTTTGTTGATGTTGAAATATGGTTAATTTTCATGTAAGAAAATATATAGATTTTTACCTGTGGGATTTATACCTTTGTATCTATGGTTTGAAAGGTTTTTACTAGGCAGATACAAGATAAAAATGCAACTAATTTTTTTTTCTGAGCTTATGTTTGATTGATTTTGTATATATACAAGCACATCTTTTACACACACACATATATATTTTTTATGTCATCTTTTTTCAATAAACTTTCAAGTATTTCTGGCTGCAGTTCCATACTCTTTCAATTCCGTAAATTTTATCATCTCTTCTTTTTCTGAGTTTTAATTATTGCCATTGTCATATGTTTATTTTTCCAGATGAACTTAAAGAAAATGAATTAACTTAAAAAAAAATAGGCTTATTTAAGATTTTTAAAATTTGCTTATTTTTTAATGTACTTATTTAAAATCTATCAACACTTTTTTGGGGGCTCCTGGGTGGCACAATTGGTTGGGTGTCTGACTCTTGGTTTCGGCTCAGGTCAGTGGTGATATCAGGGTAGTGAGATCAGCCCTGCATCTGGCTCCCCACTCAGCAGGGAGTCTGCTTAAGACTTTCTTTCCCTCTGCCCCCTCCCCCACCTCACCCAATAGGCTCGCCCTCAGATAAATAAATAAATCTTTAAAAAAAAATCTATCAACATTTTTAAGTCTTTTCTTATAAACAGTCAATTTACTCCTATGATTTTTTTATGTTTTTGTTGTTTATTTGATTTTTTTTCTCATTCGATTTTGCTAATGGGACTTGCCTCCATTTCAATTTCTAAATGGTGAATGATAGCATACAGCAAAACATTTTTTGGATATTATTTTACATCCAGTCATTTTGCTAATCTTATTATTTTTAGAAGTTTTCTTAACGGATTCCCTTGGAGCTCTTAAGTAAAAAATGAGAACAAACTGTTGCCAGAGGGGAGGGGTGGAGGCATGGGCAAAGTGGGTGAAGGGGTGTGGGAGATCAGGTTTACAGTTATGGAATGAATACATTAGGGGGATGAAAGGTACAGCTTAGGGAATGTAGTCAATGGTATTGTAATAACATTATATGGTGACAGATGGTAGCTACACATGTGGTGAGCATAGCATGAAGTATAGACTTGTCAAATCACTATCTTGTGCATCTCAAACCAATGTAACATCTTGTGTCAACTATACTTCAATTAAAAAAACTAACTGCTAAGAGTACTGTTGCAAGAATTTTTTTTTTTTTATGTCCACTGCACTGGTCAGAAAATTCAGGTCACTATTTAAAAACAATGTAAATAGTATCCTGTTTTGTTTATTTTTTTCTGTTTTTTTTTAAGATTATTTATTTATTTGAGAGAGAGAGAGAGCACAAGCAGGAGGCAGAGGAAGAGGGAGAGAGAGAAGCAGACTCCCTGCTGAGCAGGGAGCCTGACCTGGGCTCAATCTCAGTACCCTGGCATCATGACTTGAGCCGAAGGCTGACGTTTAAACGACTGAGCCAGCAGGCATCCCTGTTTTGTTTATTTTAATGGGACTATAACATAGTCCGATTCTAAGTAATTTATGTATTTAGCAAGAATTTGAATTTTTTTTTAAATCACCACTACATGTTTAATTATTCACAAAGTTGCAAAAATAAGAAGATTTATTTATTGTGCACCTAGATATGAGCTGAGTAGGAAAAAAAAAACTTTATTTTTATAAAATCAAAATGTCTACAATATAATTAATAATCCTTAATATCACATTAAAATTGAAGTATCTAAACTATTCAGAATCTTTTGTCTTGAGAGATGAGTCATGCATAGTTTATATTAAACATACCTTAAACTGCAGCACATCATTTTTGTGATATTTCACCTCCACACGAAGAGTTGAGATGGGTTCAGAAGGTAGCTTTATTTGAGCTCTTGTAGGATTCAGTTGGAGGTCAGTCGTTATACCCATTGATGAATACTGAGTTGAACTGACCAAATAAGGGTTGTATTGTCTAGGAAAGTAACAGTCAGGTGCTCGGGAGCTAAGAGGAGGCTAAAAACAGAATACATGTTCACTGCTAGAAATTGTAAACATTATAATATGGACTCTTCAAAAAAGGTAGACATGTTTAATCACATGTTGTATAATTTATGAATTTTATTATTTAATACTAAAATAAAATTATAATCACAGCACAAAATATCTATTATGCAACCTAAAACACCATAACTAAAATGTTATATATAATATTTATATTTTGACTCTGAAGAGACCAGTAGAGGAAAAGAGTCAAATGTCATAGCTTTTCAACAGAAAATAGAACGACCCTATGGTCTTTGCAAAAATTAAGTATTACTCATTAATTTTGATTCCATGCTTATTCTTATTCTTCATACTGACTATTGCCTTTAGTGTGTAAAATGGCTCTACAACAACCCTCAGAAGGGCCTGTACTTAAAGTTTTTTCTTTTACTTATAATGAAACTGTATCATTCCTTATCTCATGACTGATCCTTATACTGGTCAATTACATCCTGACCAGTATTTAAATAGGGACTATGCAGGGGGAGGGGGTGGCAAGGTGATGGGTATTGAAGAGGGCATGTGCTGTGATGAGCACTGGGTGTTATACTTAACTAATGAATCACTGAACACTGCATCAAAAACTAACTATGTACTATACAGTGGCTAACTGAATATCATAAAAACAAACAAACAAACAAATAAATAAGGACTATGGCCAAAGATCAAAACTGATTGGTTTATATAAGAGTGGAAGCTAGGACCTAAGAAAAAGAATGATAAATGGTGGCATTGAGGGCTAGTTGCCTTATGATAGTCCATTCTCCCATCTTTCTTATTTATTAAATTATCATATTGCTGGGAGAAGCAATGTGCCCATCTTCATGTCCCAGTCTCTTTTGAGGAAGTTATATATGACCTCCAAAACTTCCTTAAAATAAAAGAGTGTAAGCTGATTAAAATAGGATGCCCGTCCCCTTCCCACCTTTGGGCCTGGAATGAATACATAATGGTAGAAGACATAATACAATCTTGAGGATAAAAAAGAAATGGTAAATATAAGACATTGATGATGTTGAGAGGCCAGCATATCAGGCATGGGACTCTTTTTTTGTAAAAGAAAAATAAATTGTGTGTTGTTTAACCAAATCATCATTCTGTTGAATGGATGACCAAAATAACTGGCTAGAAATTACCCCTCAGTGGAACTGATACAGCCCATCAATTTCAGAAGTTTTAATAACTTGAGACAATGCTTTTGAAAGACTGACTCCTACTGACATATTATCTTAGTAAATTAAGCTATTCAGCCATAGTCAACATCTAATAAGAGTTCAACCAATAGAGGACTATTTTGGTAAGTAAAATGGGCATACTTTATTAAGTAAAGTGAGGCACACAATCCAAAGTGCCTGGAAAGCAACTTACACATCCATTTAGTCTAGCATTTACTAAAATGTCTTTGGAGAATTAATTAAGATAAAAACAAATTGTCTATCAAAGTCCTAATTTCAAATCCCAAATGTTTCTCTAGATGAATTTAGTTCATATGCTGTAGAATTAAAATTATAATACATAATGCTTACATTGAGATATTTATGTAAAAGCCATACTATGAATTATAATTAAAATTCTTAGTACCGTTTCCCATAAACAACCACGTGCTTCACACTTTTCTTTACTTGCAGGGTCTGCATCTGGATAACAAGTAAACCTTTCATTTACTGAGAAATTTTGATTCCATTGAACAGTAAAGTTTCTTCCAAGGTTAAAGTTGAGATTGTAAATGAAGAGACTCTGAAGACAAAGAAACATTAAAGAATATTTGTGAGCACTGGACTACTTAAAAATACTTAACATTTATAAAATGCAGCAACCACAGCAATTCTCCAAATCAAGTCATTGGTACTTTTAATAGGATACTTAACAGATGAGAAAGGAGAAAATATGTCATGCCACTGAAATAGCTAGAACCTCAAAATAAGAAAAGTATGAGAAATTGTAGAATACTGATGAAAAGCATTATTGCTAAATCCAGACATGAGTTCAGCTCTCAGTTCTGCCATTTAATGCTTATGCTTCTTTGGGACAATTGCCTATCCTTTATTATCTTCAATTTCCTCCCCCTGTAAAATGGGGATGTTGGTCCCTACTAAGGGGGGTTGCTATACAGGATGAATGATAAATGAAATTTAAAACACTTAACACAATGCCTAGGACAGATTAGGTATAAAATAAATATTAGTTCCCTCAAGGGTGGGAAAAGTTAATGACTTAGGTTGATATGGAGGCCCAAGTCAGAGGAGAGAAATACTTATTCCTTCAATTCTGTCTCTAATTCGAAAGTTAGGAGATAACATGACATGATGCAAAAAAGAAAAAATAAGAGGACAGTTACATACATATATATATATATTCTAATACATAATGATTTTTATTATTATATTGCAAAATTATGTTTGTTGTCTTTATACCTTGAGAATAATATGGGCAAAATTTATCCCAGGCTTCCATCTTCATAGCTTACTTTTTGATAACTTACTTTCATACTTCTACATACAGGACTGAAAATTCATATAAAGATCAGTCTACACACAGCAGAATTAAGAAGGTGTGTCTATTAGAGTCTGGGTAATTCTTACATAAGCATAAATACAGACATAGATATAAACTGAAATTGCAAAAACCAAATAAAATGATTTTCATATTATACTCTCTTGATAATCTTTGATAGAATCATAAAGTTCTCAATAGGCCTGTATTATTTAATTTATATTAATTATTATAGTCCTAGGAATATACAGAATTATAGTATATTTACTAAATAAAAATAATTAACCAATACATATTTTTATGAAAATTGCTAAGTGAAGAACTCTGGGCCAGAGGGTTTAAGAATTAGAAAAAAAATACTCTAAGAGAATATTCTATATCTCAAGTAATTTATAATTTATTCTGATATTACTAATAATTTAAGGTGTATATGAATAGTGGAAAAAAGTCAATAAAATTCATTTCAATGTTTTAAATTATTATGATCTATATTTTAAATATAGTAATTTATTATTCAAAGCAATATTATGATTTAAATATTACATTTTACAGATAAGAAAGCTGAGATAATAAGAAATTAATTTGATATGTTTAAACGCACAGATTGCAAGGCTGGAATTCAAGCCCTATCTTATGACTCCTTTTCCCTCCCTAGTTCACATCTTGAGATTTTATTTTCAACATGGGGCTCAAACTCACAGCCCTGAGACCAAGAGTCCTACATGCTCTCCTGACTGAGTCAGCAAGGTGCCTTTCTAGAACACATCTTAAAAGAGACAAAAATTACTATTGCCCGAGAAAGGAAGAGTATAAACAAAAATTCAAAGAAAAAAATATAAGATTTATCAAGGATAGTGAGCGTTCTTGAAAGGGGAAGCATAGAGAATGACTGAAGAAAGAGATTCAATCGATATCTTAAGATAGAGTATTAAATGAGAAGCTAAAGCATTTAGAACCTTTACTATATGCAACAGGTGATTAAATTAAAGTTCAGGGTTGGAAAATGGTATGAAAAAATATTAAGAAGGTGTATATAAGTGATATCCAAAATAAAATGAAATAAAGAGAAGTAACAAGGAGTCCTTTTAATGTTGGTATCTGAAATTGGAATGACCTAAAATGGAATATTGATAGCAAAAGGGAAAAAAAAGAAGTAATGTCATGAAGGGAAAAAAAAAAAAAAAAAATCACAAAACCAAGAGACTAAATGGTTACATAATGTTCAATGTGAGAATATATGAGAGCTAAAATACTTTAAAATTTTTAATTTACCTGGTTGGAAGCAGTATAAGTAAAATTGTAGTGATCTTTCATTGGTTGATTATCTTCCACCACTGTAACTTGTGTAACAGAGTCTATCAACCCAAGGATTTTTATAGTCTCAAATGCTAAAGTGGTTCCTTCCTGGTATGATGAATGTGTGCATATAATATCTAATTTGTTCTGAAAAGAAGTATATAATAGTATATATTAAGTAGAAAGTCTTTGGATACAAACCTGAAATAATACAGGTATGAAACAGAAAAAGAACCAGTCATCTATCCCTCCATTCCCACCAGCTCTCCACATCCAAGTAGCATATATAAATATACTCATTAATAACTCTTTCACTTTTTGTATAGATGCCATAAAATTTATTTTCAGAGATAACTTGAATTACCCATGATGCAACTCACATATATATCTCTTCTCATTCTAGCCTTAATGTTGATGAAGAATAACAGCTTTGGCAACAATGAATATATGAAGAAATCCAACATCTACTAAAACTATTGCTATTAATTATTAAAATTTAGCCTTGTGTGTAAATTTTTCATCCTTATCAAAATCCATAACAATTATTGCTGTGACTGATATATTAAAGCATTTTCAAATATGTTGCTTAAACAAGACATAACACTTTAAGATGTTTGAAGAATTTTGTGCATCAATTTCATTATCACAAAGTTATCTATTACATTTAAATATAAACATTTAAGGTAACAATGTATTAATAATTTAACAACTTAAATTTAAAAAATTAACAATTTATTTCATTTCTTTCTGTTGAAATCTGAAGGTAAACATCTTTCCAAAAGAAATCCATGGTAAATGCATAACCCAGACATTAGCAAGATACATGTTCAGCTATGTGTCCAAGGAGAATACTTACATTAGAAACTGAAAAAGTATATAAAATGTAGTTGCCATTTTGTATGGTATCTGAAATGGGAAAAAAAAAAAAGAGTTACCAGATCAAAATATAATTTTTTATTAGTTAAATTCTCTATTTTTATGATTATACAACACTTAAGAAATTTAAAATAAAAGGTACTGTTTATGGGCTCCTGAGCGTCTCAGTCATTTGAGCGTCCCACTCTTGGCTTCAGCGTCCCACTCTTGGCTTCAGCTCAGGTCATGGTCTCAAGGTCCTGAGATTGGATCTTAGGGTCCTGAGATTGAGCCCCTGGTCAGGCTCTGTGCTCAGTGGGGAGTCCACTTCTCTCCTTCTCCGTCTCCTTCTGTCCCTCCCCCTGCTTGCATGTGCTCTCTCTCTCTCTCTCAAATAAATAAATAAATCTTTATAAAAAATTTTTTAAAAGATACTGTTTATTAATGAAGCAAATTAAAAAGCTTATCTTTTCAAATTAAAGTCTTTAACACCTATATACAAAATAATCTTGGTAGTTTATTATCCCAGTAAGTAAAGGTAATGAATACATAATGTGCCTAGTTTAATTTTTCAAAGATGGCTAAAATATTTCTGGAAATTAAGAGAAAAAAACTTATAGTAAAATATACATAATTGTAAATTCATTAATGAATGATATTTTATCTCTTTCTAGCAAACCATGTAATTTAATTCAGTTTATCTTTGGAAGATATGGCACATCACAATTTTATTTTGCATCTTTATTTTTTTTTAAAGATTTTTTATTTATTTATTTGCCAGAGAGAGACACAGCAAGAGAGGGAACACAAGTAGGGGGAGTGGGAGAAGGAGAAGCAGGCTTCCTGCCGAGCAGGGAGCCCGATGCGGGGCTCGATCCCAGGACTCTGGGATCATGACCTGAGCCGAAGGCGACTTAAGGACTGAGCCACCCAGGTGCCCCTATTTTGCATCTTTAACTTTTTTTTCATTGTTTGAGGAAATAAGGTGAATCTGGAGATATTTTAAAGACCAAAATAAACTTTAATGAGGAAAATGGAAAGAGACAATGATTTTCCACACTATCTATGTAAGAGAACTTTTTATTAACATGTTTCTTTAACAGAGAAACTGAAGATTATGGCTAAAATAATTGGAAAGAAAGTGAAAAAAGTAAAAGGAATCAGAAAATTTATATATATGTTCAACAATATTAATTTACCTAAAATTTTAATCCTAATTAATGAAATAAAAATCATAACCTGAATTGAAGGTAATTTTATTTGTTTATTTACAAGTTGATTATTTAGAAAATTCTGATTTTAACTTTTCAAAGCACATAACTATAGAGATACCGTATTTGATAACTGATTAAATCATATCTCCTTCATATTTTTAACCATCTTCCGAGATGAAAGTAAATTATCAATATGTATTTTTATATAGAAAGAAATATATTTGGGTATATTTATATAATTTGAGAAATAAGAATAACCTCAAAATCAAGCCCCACATGTTATCAACGCAGGTATGATCTCAACATCATTCTTTAACTGATTATCACAAATAATTTAATTCAGCAGGAATCCAATCTTAAGAAACTTCTTTGTGGTAAATATTTGGAATCTATTCTCATGGGAGAGCTCACCCTAGTGTACTTAGTCTCTGAAGTATTTGAGACAGAGCAAGAAGGCTGGTGTGCTGGAGGAGAATGAGAAAAGGAGAGCAGTAGTGGAAAAGTGTGTGTGTGTGCACACATATATGCCAAAATACAGATCATGGTGAGTGGTCTATGTCTTGATAAAGACTAAGGCTTCTAACTGAATAAAATGAAGAATCATTAGAGGGTTTTGAGGGGAAGTGTGATGATTTGAATCATCTTTTTTTTTTTAATTTTATTTTATGATGTTATGTTAATCACCATACATTACATTATTAGTTTTTGATGTAGTGTTCCATGATTCATTGTTGAATCATCTTTTAAAAGGATTACTCCACCTGCTGGATTGTAAATAGAATGTAAATGGGGTTCGACAAGAACTATAGACAGACCAGTTAGGGAGCTATTATAGGAATTAAAATGAAAGATAGTAATGATAGTGATGGAACTGATGAGAGAACCCACGTCGAGGTAGAACCAAGAGAAATTCCTAGGCTATGAGAAAAAATGGTCAAAAATGGTTTTTGGTTTCTTGGAGAGATGAAATCACCATCAATTGACAAGGGAAGACTGTAGGTGAAGCAGATATATTGTGGTAATCTATATTTTCATAAATAAGCCTTAAAAACATGAATTTTTTCATAGATTCTATATTTTCAAATTATAAGAGAGCACACCAATGCATAGATTATTTCCTGAAATTAGGTTAGAGATGTTTGGATGTTTCATACACATATAAAGACATATGGGATATTCTTTAATACATCTGAGAAGGAGTGAGCGAAAATAGAAGCTAAACTATAATTTTTTTGTATACAAAAACACATACCTAAGAGTCTTCTATTAAAAGAAATGGGATAAAAAAACCTTAACAAATTTATGAGGGTAGTTGTAATTGACTAAATCTAAACAGATAAATTTAGTATGGCATAATTATATATTAGCAAAAAATGGCTCATTTTTTATTCACTTGGGTACTGAATCCTCAAATTTGGGGCTTATGAAATAAAATTAAATACACTATTAATTAAAGTAAATTGTGAAATATTTAAATGATAACACTCTTACCTCAAATAATTTAACATTAATTAAACAAAATTTTAAATGTTAGGTTTTTTTTACAGTAATAAAATTTTAGTTTTTAACCACTACTCTTAAGAGAGTTAACAATATGATAAAATTTGTATATTTGTGAATTTATTAACTACTCTAATTAAAAAAAATAATCTAAAAAAAGATATCTGTACTTGTCAAAAATTTTACAATGAACCAACAGAAAAAAATACTGTAATTCAATATTTATAATTTAAAGAACGATGTTAAATTTCATAAAGTAACCTAATATCCTAAGATAGATAAAAAAAGGAATTAAAAAATAAAACTTGACATTTTTTAAATAGATGCAATGTTGTATCAATAAAGGCAAATTTTCCCATCATCAGAATGAACATTTAAAAGTATATCACATTAAAACTTACTTTTAGTTTCTCCATCATCCCAGAAAAAGTCTCCTTTTGCTGTGCTATCTTCATTTAATGCAACTATAAGTCCTAGAGGGTTCGTCCGGCTGTTAAGTAAGTTTGGGTGTATATGTGATTCAAAATAAATTTATAATAGTGGACTATCCTATAAATAAGTCAGTTTCAACTTAGCAGATCTGTAGGCGTTCTGCATTCATGTGAGAACACTGATATCAATAAAATTCATGTCTATATTTATTATTTTTTCCATGAGACAAATAATTTATATACTTATAAAATAAATGAAAGAAATAAATATAATAATATAATACGGAATTTCTTGGAGGCAAGATACCAACAAATTTGAAACACTATAATGATACTTCAAACAAGAAAAATTAAATATACTTTATGAATGAAGAATACATTTAACATGTATTTGCATATCTCAATTAACTCTACCTTGTAATTTATCAAGACTACATCTTATATACATAATAAAGAAAAGTACAATATAAACACATTTTGATGCTCAGTAGAATATCTACTGGCCTTACAAATGAGGCTAATTCTATCATGAGGAATGAGACATGATGAATACAATTTTTTTCTCTATTACTGTAGGTTTTTAAATCTAAAATAGTACCCCTGAGGCTATACAGTCCATCCTGCATGCTCACAAAATATATTCCATCCTGCATGCTCACAAAATTGTATGCTTCTCTTGTTCAATACAGCTCTAGAGTATAACTAATTTTTTAGAGAACAGTCATGGAACAGTTACAGTCTGAAAATAATCAGTTATAGAATGTCAAATAAATTAAGTTACTAGCACACATTCATTCACTCATATATTTGTTCCTTCAATAAATATTTAGCAAAAATAGAGAGCATATTATGGGGCGGACTTTATTATTATTGGTTTGGGGACTAAAACAGGGAAAAGTCCTTGCCTTAATGGAGTTTAGAGTCAAAGGGAGTGGACACATTATATAGAAGATAAAGTAAATAATATAATTCCAGATATTCTTAATGTTATGAAGAAAACACAGCAGGCTAAGAAATAGAAAGTGACTATCCCTTGGGGTGTTACAGAATATGGGGAAATATGTGCATTCAATATAACCCCTTCTGTGCTCTTGTACCCAGAATGAATGCTGCAAGATGGAGCACAAGAATTTTCAAGTTTCTTCTTTTTTTCTTAATATTTCTGGAATTTATTCTTACTGAACAACTTAGTTTCTATCTCATTCTTTCCCTAAACAGAATTATCCACCTCATTTATCATTTAAAGTAAAACATTTTAGCAGAAAGAAAAACATTGTGACATTTATGTATTGAAAATCTAAATATGTAACTGACACTTTCAACAATTATATAACTTACTTTAATTTTTCATATTTTTATTAAGAATAACCAATTAACTTTAATTACACATATTCTATAGAGAATATCATCACATTTTTGCATATGAAAAATTATGGTCTAATCATGTTCATTTTTTAAATCAAAAAATTTGTAATAATGTTACATAATTTGAATCTTTTTATAAATGATTATATTTAAGAATTCCCTCCATATGTAAAATATCTTCTGGTGAAAAAACTAAACACTAATTTTTGATTCTTAATAAAATATGAAATATTAAAACTTGAATTATATTTCAGATTTCAGTTAATGATTTTTCATTTTACCTTGCATTTGTAGTTACAGCAGGTTGTTGAATGGGGATAATATAACCTCCTCTAACATGTAATCCTATTTTGTCTCCTGGAAGATACATATTAATACGTTGTTTTTTCCATGGCCTTTTTGCACCCTAATATTTGGAAGTTAAAAAGATTTTTTATTACTAGTGAAGACTTTAAACCCATTTCACAAGAATTCAATTTTACACACAGAAATAATTTTTACTGTGAGCAATTCATGTCATCTAAATGCATATTAATATGCTGTTTTCTAACTTTGAAAAATCCTTTTTTTTCAGTTTACTGAATAAAGCAGGAGAAAAATAAGTTCACTTTTTCAAAAAAATTAAAAATCAATTTAGACAAATCAATTTCCCCTCTACAATAATTAATATTCTTTATTAGTCCTATATTTATTCTTTGTTTTGGTTTAAAATTAAGCATTCTTTAAAAAGCTTTTAAAAATCTTTGTTTTGGGGCACCTAGGTCACTCAGACGGTTAAGCGTCTGTCTTCGGCTCAGGTCATGATCTCAGGGTCCTGGGATCAAGCCCTGTGTCAGCCTCCCTGCTCAGCCGGGAGTCTGGTTCTCCCTCTCTCTCTTCCTCTCTCCCCACTCCTGCTCTCTCTCTCAAACTCTCTCTCAAATAAATATTTTTTTAAAATTAAAATAAAGTAAAAATCATTTCTATAAAAATAAAGGGTATGCTTAGCAAATATAAATGATATGCAAAATAATGCCTTTTAAAATAAATACTTCTCAAAAGGTCTTAGTCAATTAAAAAAATAGGTTGTATATGAATGCTACAATGTTGCCTTTTCAAGGTTGAAATGAAAATCTTTCCCAAACTTTTGAATGTGCCATATAAAAACAAACGCTTACCATTAGCTCAATACTCAATTCTTCTGTCAATAAGATAAATATATAAAGTAGGAAAAGCATCAAAATAAGTCACCACTCCTTCCTAAAATTACTCCTGACTTTTATTTCCACAATTTAAAAATGAATAATATAACTCTTTGTACTAAAGAATATAACTTTATATTAATCACATGCAACAAACATATACTTGCTCACATGCAACAAAACATGTATACCTGCACAAATTTTACACATTGTTCAAATTTGGAATTATTCTTTTTTTGTAATGATAACACAAATGCTGAAAACAGATACGCTATGTGTTGGGAATTAAGTTTCCACATACAGATGTTTAACAGTGTAATACTTGTGAGTCTATTATTATATTAAGGACACTTACAGTTTCATAATCATACCAAGTAGCATTAGGGATGTATGCATTCACAGTATCTGCTCCCTAAAATAAAGCAAGATAATTTATACACTTTTTGTTTACTTTAATACTTATCAGAAGAGTATCATATCAAATATTAAGTTGCGGGGCGCCTGGGTGGCTCAGTCGTTAAGCGTCTGCTTTCGGCTCAAGTGATGATCCCGGGGTCCTGGGGTCGAGCCCCGCATCGGGCTCCCTGCTCGGCAGGAAGCCTGCTTCTCCCTCTCCCACTCTCCCTGCTTGTGTTCCCTCTCTTTCTGTGTCTCTCTCTGTCAAATAAATAAATAAAATCTTTAAAAAAAAAATATTAAGTTGGGTTTTAATAGTCAAGAAAAAACTTCCTTTGTACTGTTCCACTCCAATATTTCCTATATATAAAAATCAAAAGGCTATTTTACTAGGTTGTTTTTTTTTTTAAGATTTTATTTATTTGACACAGAGAGAGACACAGCGAGAGAGGGAACACAAGCAGGGGGAGTGTGAGAGGGAGAAGCAGGCTTCCCGCTGAGCAGGGAGCCCGATGTGGGGCTCGATCCCAGGACTCCGGGATCATGACGTGAGCCGAAGGCAGATGCTCAACAACTGAGCCACCCAGGCGGCCCTTTACTAGTTTTATATAATAATATAAACCACACCAAAAGCAAAGTTGAAATTAATTTAAGTAGCAACTTAAAAAATGCATTTGTATTGTTATAATCTACATGGTAATTGTGAATGTGTGTACACATTCATTTCTGTATATTTCCATGGGCATACAGACTTCTAAGTAATAGGTAAAAACCAAAAATCTCACTCCACTATATTTTCAATATTTTCATATGATCAACTGGCTTTCATCTTCCCCTTATTTACAATTTAGCAAAATTTCAATGTCTCCTGACATATGTTAATATCTAGTTAAATGAGAGTTCATTGTTATTACTACGAGATTTTGATTCCATAAATAAAGCTTTCTTTTTTAGAAGAATATTAATTTTATATCATTTTCTTCTCCCCAGTTACATATTATATATTTGAAAAGCATAAATCTACTTAACATTTTTATAATTTTTCAGAATTTCTTCTACATTTTAGAATTCAACATTTATCAGGTTGAAACAGGTTGAGTAACATTTTTTTTAACCTACATTCTTTATTTAATTCTCGACGGTTAAAATTTAACTCTTGGTGTTCAGAGGACAGCTTTTCGATATTACAATGCCTACCATCCACTTCCACTCCAACAGAAAACACAATTGTCATTTCCACAAGCCATGCTAAATAAACTTGCTAACTAAATAAGAATAGATCACTTATCAATAAATGAACCTAGCCCTTCCTTTCATCAGCATGCCAGTTTAAGACCATGCTAAATAGGATTCCTGGAGTAGCTGCTGAACACAAGAGTGACATTTATAACCAAGTCTTTTTTATAATTTTGTGCGAATTTGGTTATAAAGTATCCTTTAAAAGCAATAAATTTATTAAAATTGTAAAACCTACCTCTTTCAAGACAGGAGTGATAAGTAATGCGGGGCCCCATAAGAACTGAGTATCCTCACTCCAGCTATTCATATCCTCATAAAACCTAAGAATGACAATTTGCTTCATAATGACAATGTTTACAATATAAAGATAAAAAATAAGTTTATCCAAATTCCTTATTTGGTTTATCATTGCAGTTTTTTCCTGGGAATGATCATTAGCTTTAATTTTACTTGTTTGACATGTCATTTTGAATCTATGGTTCTTATATCCTTATGGTTCATCTGACACTCAAGAAAGAAGAAAGGAAGGAAGGAAGGGAGAAAAGGAAGAAAGGAGGGAAGGGGGGGGAATTAGCTCATCTGGGCTCAAAAAAAATCTGTCAGATATGATAAGGTTACTCATTATTTGTAATAAGTAACTATTCTGTTTAATTCATTTTCTCCTCTAAGTTTGTAAAGTACCAGAAATCTTTCATATGCTACTTTCTTCCCTTAAAATTTTTCATTATAAGTTCCTGTTTTAACCTGGATTTGAAAGGGTCTTTAGTCATTTCTTGAGGAAAGGTCCTGCTTTGCTCAAGATATACAAAGACAGACACAATTAATTGCTCTGCAACTATACTATACTCTTGATCTATAATTAGATGATTTTGACAATATATAGATAATATGTCTTCAATAACTGCATATTTCATCTTACTAATATAATTTCCCTAATATATCCTATGTATTGTTTTCCTTTTAAGTTCTATTCAATTCCCACATTTCTAGCTTAATCTTGTCCAATAATTAAATTAATTATATTTATTTACTACTATCATTCCATAGTTCATCAAATGATTTATATAAATGTAAAAAAAGCAGAAATCTATTTGACATCTTGATTACTTTCCATTAATTTTTCAATGTATGTTTGAATATAATTTGAAAGTTATTAAAATTCTTGAACATAGTACTCACTCATGAAGAACTGGTCTTGCTACTGTCTCTCCAAACATATGGGCTTTGTAAAACAAAGTATAGAGGAAAGGTAATAAGGTATAGCGAATATTCAAATAGTGCCTTGATGAATTAACCAAAAGAGAATTTTGCCCAAAAAATGCTGGATCCTGATGCTATGGAATAAAAACAGACATTAAAATAAAAACGCTAAAATAATGAATGAAAATTATGCATTTAACCTATTTTTGAAAAGCAAGTTATATATATTTTAGGTTGTTTATAAATATTTGAAATTGTTCCTCTTTCATCATCAAAATATATAAGTATTTTTATTTTTTATGTTTTAATTTGGATATATGTTTCAATTAAACTATTTTAAACTGGACATTTTTCATTTAAATATATTTTAACAAAGAATTTTTCACCTATATTACTTGTGGTAGATTGAATTATTGGCTCTAATATTCATGTTCTCTTGTACACACAACCTTCATTGTGTAATTCTGCAGTTCCTACCACTAAAGGTGGACTGTACTTCCCCATCTCTTGACTTTGTGCTCAGCTAAGGACATACTTTGGCCAATGGGATCTTAGTACATGTGACATATTCATGTAAAGGCTTGAAATGTGCTTGCCTAAGGACTTACTGCCTTGTGCCTTGTCATTGCCATTAGAAGAAAAAGCCCAGGTAGTCTACTGGCCCAGAGATACAGGGAACAGACTGCCTGGCCAGCACAAAGCCTTGTAACTTGAAGGACAGCCTTCCTGCTGAGCCCAAGCTAGATCAATGGACTCTATTAGCACAGGTGCACTGATGTGAGCAAATCTGCTCAGATCTCCCGTTATGGGTAGCAAAATTAACTGAGGGTACCATCTACTGTCCCCCTGGATTCACCATCATTTTACCCTGAAGGTATTTCCCTTTGGCTGCTCGCAGCTAATCAATGAGCATGGTGGGGGTACTATTCAGGCTCATTCCTGGAAGATACAGGACTTTTCCAATGGTCAACTTTGCCTTGAAGACTCACCACCACTGGACTGAGTGGAAACTTCCTTAGAATTGGGCTGCAGTATGTGACTCTCCCTAAAAATCCTCCTTCCTTGCCTTCATCTTCACCAGATTCAGACCCCAATTGTGATATGAAGGGTCTCTTCATTTTTTCCTGCTCCCTCCCCTTTATCCTTCACAAGTATTTCACCAATAAATCTCTAACATGTCTATCTTAGCATGTGCTTTTGGGAGATATAAATAAACACACAGTGTAATGTAATTCATATCAACATCTCCCATGAGCACAAATTTCTTTAAAGCACCATTCAGGTGGATTAGGAAATGACTAATCCCCAATTTATACCTTTTACTTCTGTTCTGTCATGCCTCCTTCCAGGCAGAGCTCTGAGTGATTGTCCCTCTTCTCAAACAGTATTAATGGCTCTATATGTAACCAGTATGTGAACAGTGAATAATTTCTCAACCAACATGCAACAATCAACTTAATTGATTTAATGGTTTCACCTAATTTCCCCATTTCCTCTGAGAAATATGTCTCTGAGAGTCCAGAGCATGCCGAATTCATAGGGGTGGTAGAATATCTCAGTATGTCCTTGTACTTCTGTTCCCACCAGTTCAGATGCATGTGTTAGTTTTATTTTTCCCAACCTATCAGTCCAGTTTTACTTATTATGCAAAGACTCTGGACTCAAACTACTTTTCAAGTCTCTTGAATTTCTTGTGTTTTTTTAATAGAACAAAAGCTGGAAATCCTTAATATTACAATATATTTTTTATGAAAGTTACCTGGAACTTACATTGTCAGAATCCAGACTCAAAAAGTTTTGGCTTTAATTTTAAATATTAAATTATTTTAAATTAAAGTGATATAACACACTTGTATATGCTCTAGGCTTAAATAAAATATTTATGTTGTGACACCATTACATTTCATGATTTCCTTATTTGACCATTTTTTAATATATAAAATATTTATAGGCTTTGAGAAGAGGACGTCTAACTCTTCTTTATGAATTATGCTGCAAACTTTCAGACTATATCTTCTATAGATACAAATTTAAGTACATTGCTAAAACTAGAATTAGGTTTTATTTAAAAACATGGAGAACAAGAGGCATTTACCTCATATACATCACCATTATGGTTCCTGGAAAATGGATAAAATGCCCCAAGTTGCATCCACCTTCTACAAAGTTCTTCTGTGGTATTAGCCACAAATCCACAGATGTCCGCTCCAACCTAAATAACAAATATTATCTATTACTCACAATGTAAAGAGTCTCAAATTTGCCCAGAGCATCACATTTTATGCCTCAACCGATTAATTTCCATTACTTAACAATCTTTTGTTTTATTGTCTTCATATATTCTTCCTTAGCATAGTTTTATATTTTCCATTTTTGCTTTGTACTTGCCTCTTATTGCATTATTTTACATTTTTTTTCATTGCCTCTTTATAAATCGTTAGTCTCATATATTTACTTTCTCCTTTGATCTAATCATTATTAACTCAGTTTGCAATGTGAAATTATATTATTAAAATGTGTTTTTTCTTAATCCAAAAGTCATCTCCTATGATTTTATTTTTTTCATTTATAATATATTACTGTAAATAGGAAAATAGTAAAAAATGTTGCCTAACATGTAGCCATATAAAATTTCATTCCTCTTCCTTCAAGGACCCTCCAGAAAAAACTACTATCCTTAATTTAGTATGTTTACATTTATTTAAATGTTTACAAGCATTTTTTTATTTTTCTAAATAGTATGTAAATACCCATAAACAATATATAGTATTGTTTTATATGTTTATTAACTTTATGTAAATGGCATATTGTATGCATGACACAGCATTTCATTTTTTTCTCAAAGCATTATTTTTGTGAGATTCACTTGTGTTAAATGTGAACATTTAGTTCTAGTTTTCTATAATATGGGATCTCATAACTATGAAAAATGCTCCTGTAAGTTTTATACATAGGTTTCTTTGTGAATATTAAAAAAAAAAAAAAAAAACTTACCCTTCTTCTATGGTATTATATACATAAATATTTTCAAGATTTTCCTGACTTATTGGAAATACACATTGTTTAATGAAAACTGGTTGTAACCATTTGTAAAAACACTGACAGTACATGAAAATTTCCACTATTCCATTTCTTGTCAATTCCTGTTATTTTCAAACTTTTAATTTTTGCCACCTATATATGAAATGTATACTTCACCAAAGTTTTTACTTGCATTTCTCTGATTACTAGGGAAGTTGAGAACTTTTTCATATTTCTACTGAGTCCATATGGGTTTCTCTTTCTACAGAATTACCTATTTACATCCTTTCCTAATTTTTCTATTGTTTTTACCTTCTACAGATTTATAGTAGATACTTTAAATTGAGTATTAGTCATTTATTGGCTATATTAATTGAAAATATCATTTCCTGGTATGTGGGGAACTTTTTATTTTTAACTTTTAAAATAGTCTTTTGATGAACAAAAGTTTTTTTTTTCACTTTATTGTAGTCAAATTTATGTTTCTTTATTATTTGTGCCTTCTGTGATCTGTTTAAGAAATTATTCCCCTAACCTAACATCACAGAATTATTCATATTTTCTTCTAATATGTCTAAGGTTTACTTTTCACACATAGGTCTTTAATCCATCTCAGATTGATTTTTGTGTATCGTGTGAGGCATGGACCCATTTTTTTAAATGGATAATCAATTGTCCATATGAATATTTGATACTTTCCTCACTGATCTATAATGATAGTGCTATCATTCAACATATTTCATTAATGCATGGGCCTATATCTTATTTTGCCATATTAATCTGTTTGAATATACAGAGACAAATATCATTGTGTTTATTACTGTTTTATTGGACAGGGTAAATCCTTATGCTCTTTTCTACTTCTTTAAATTGCATTGTCTTCCACATGAAGTTTAAATAATCTTTGATGTTCCTCAAATTCACTTTATAGTTTAAATTGGAATATCACTGAACCTGGGTAATAGTTTGGGGAGAATGCGTATTTCTAATATACTAAGCCTTATTATCTATGAACATGACATATATTTAATTTATTTAGTTATTTAACATTTTCTCAAAAAAGTCCTACATTTAGTTTTAATATTTACTCCTGGTTATTGTATATTAATTACTTGCTATAACAAATAACATCTTATCTTAAAATACATTATAAGATTGCTTATCTTTTCTTCTTTTTCAGACAAAACTGCTGAAAATGCTGTATTTTATTCAAATTTTCAAAATCACCTTTGTAATTTCATTTTGTTAATTTTTCTCTAGAAACTTTGCTTTTATTGCCTTAATGTCTTCTCTTTTTTCATTGCCTACTTCTTTCTTTAGGTTTATTCTGTTTTTCTTTTTTCCATTTCCTTAATCAATTCACTTTACTCATTAATATTTAGCATTTGTTTGTTTTTAATCTAAGCAGTTAAGGTTACAAGTTTTCCTCTAAAATAAATTTAGCTGATACCCCACAGTTTTGATAGGAAGCATAATTGTGAGCATTTAGTTCTAAGGATTTTCCCCCCCCCTTCTATTTCCATTCAGTTTATTTTTTGACTCAAGAATCATTGGATAATATGTTTTTTAATTTCCAAAGTCAAGAGTGTGTGTGTGTGTGTGTGTGTGTGTGTTTCCAAAGTCTGTGTGTGTGTGTGTGTGTGTGTGGTTTTTATTGTGTTTTTTGTTTGGTTGGTTTTTGGTTTTCATTTTGTTTTGTGTATATGAAAGAAAGAATAAGTGATCACTGTAATTTCCTAACACATTTTTCATTATTTCTTTTTATGTAGTGGCCCTGTTTGGTGTTGAATATCAACATTACATACTTTTTTTGCTTGATATAGAGACATCAGATTTTTTATGTTTAGAGTTGCCTAGAATAAATTTTCTCTGCTCTTAAAATTTTGAGACTTTCTCCGTTTTTATTTTTTATCTTTTCTTTTATTTTCTTATCTTTTAAATAGAGGAAATAGCTTTATTGTTTTTTAACCTAAACTGACATTCTAGTATTTTAAATATATTTAGACTTTTGACATTTACCTTTATACCAATATATTCGGATTTTTCCCTACCATCTTATCAGGTACTTTATATATATTATGTAAGCTTTTTCTATGCTTTGTTTATATTGATATTTGTTTTGTGTATTAATTTGATTTGCTTGAATTTTATTTATTCTATTTTCTCATTCTAATGGCTTAAATATTATAGACATCATTCATATTCTTATTTTTCTCATAAATTCCCTAAGAATAAGGATTGAATTTTTCTGCAACATACCTTTAGTCATTTTATTGAAAATCATTAAGATGATAATATTACAAAAGTAAGAGTAATTCACATTTTTTATAAATAACACTGTATGAAATTGCTTACCAATGGTATTCCAAACAAATTGAACTCCAGCATTCCTGTGATAGACTGTTCCATTTGTTCCCATGAAGCAGTATTGTCTCCTAACCAGTGTGCAGCATAGCGTCCTGATCCAGCAAAAGTTGACCGGGTGAGAATAAAGCTTCTCTTATTAGGAAAAACTTTTTCTACAGCTCTAAAAAAAAAAGTAAATTAATAAGATTTATTTTTATATAAATATAAATATTTTATCAATCTTTCATACCAATTTTGTATTTATCTATCAATATTTACTTATTGTAATACATTCCAATCAGACAGAGAAAAGAAATCTATTAGAAGTGGTTCAGACTTTCGTTTTCTTTACCAAATTAAATAAACATGTTTTTTGTCTCCACTCAACATTTGTTTTTAACATATATGGTCTAAACTCCTTGAAATCCCTTTATAATATAAAGTTTTTGTAAACTGAACTTGAACTCTGTATGCATTTTTGTGGCACAATGATGCTAATGATATATTAATATCTGTATTTTTAAATATTAGCATGTGATGTTGGAATAAAAGTTACATATTTGAGAGGCATTTTAGTTTGTTTGTTTCTAGAAGTTTACCATCCACAACTACTAATATTATTCATCTCACCTCTACCGGTAACTGATATTATTGATAATTTTTTCCATAAATGGGAAATATTCAGGAAAAATACAAAAGTTTGATTTAGTATATAAGATTATCCAGACTACCTTAGTAAAAATATAATGTTATTCTCAGGTGGCTATTCTATATTATTATCTTTACAATACTGAACTATAGTATTGCTTTTTGTTTCTAGATTTTATGTATTTATACACTTCAATATATAATGCTCAAATGAGTTTAAAAAGTGAAGTAAACACTATGAAGACAGTGTATAAAAGCTGTAATATGATGGAATGTTTTGGGAATAGACAAATGTAGATTTGAATTAAACTTGATCATGGTTACTTAATTATGAGAAAATTAAAAATGTATTGAGATCAGGATCTGGGTTTTATTGACAATTGCATTATAGGTCCTTATATAATGCTTGGAAAATAGTAGGCAATCAAGATATGATTGTCCCCTTCCTTTGTTTTGTTTTTGTTTTTTTTTAAAGATTTTATTTATTTATTCATGAGAGACAGAGAGAGAGAGAGAGAGAGGCAGAGGGAGAAGCAGGCTCCCAAGGAGCAGGGAGCCTGATGTGGGACTCGATCCCAGGACCCTGAGATCATGACCCGAGCCGAAGGCAGACGCTTAACCATCTGAGCCACCCAGGTGTCCCCCTTTGTTTTTTAACTTGTTTCTTTTTTATACACAAGTGACACACTGCCTTAGAAAATTAGTTTGGGAGATACTACATAGAAAACTACATTTTAATTGAAACCTTTGATTTTGAAAAATAAACACTTATTTAGAAACACCACTCTCCCAGGCCAATTGTGAAGTTCATGCTTAGAACACCATTATATTCAGAGATAGCAAATTGAATCAAAACTTGAAAGCATAATTTAAATCTACGAATTAAAAAAGAATCACAGTTAAATACATACACCACATAGTTCTTGATTAACTGAGTTCCAAATTCATGAAGGTTAGTAAGAGTCCTGGTGTTTTTAATGCCCTAATTTTTTACCATAAAAATACTACCTTTATTTTCTTATTCTTACTATTTTCCAACTATATTAGGAAATTATAACATATATTTCCACACAATAAATATGGAGGTTTCTGGGGGCGCCTGGGTGGCTCAGTCGTTAAGCGTCTGCCTTAGGCTCAGGTCATGATCCCAGGGTCCTGGGATCGAGCCCCACGTCAGGGGGCTGTTTCTGTTTCTCCCTCTACCTCTGCCTGCCGCTTTGCCTACTTGTGCACTCTTTCTGTCTGTCTGCCAAATAAGTAAATAAAATCTTTAACAAAAAAAATGAAAGAGGTTTCTGAATGAAATTGCACTTACTTCTCTGTGGCTATAGCCATGCTGTACCCATAGAGGCTGTGAACATCATACTGCTTCCCCCAGTATTGCACAGCATCCATGCAAATTGTTTTGGAATACAGGAGTTTGTCAAGAATATCTTCAAAAAAATACATAAGAAATGATTTTTAAGAGATATTTTGCCATTGTAAACTTCATTATCCTTAAACAATGTGCTATGTAAGATGACACTTAGTTTAAAAAAAAAAATGAAAGACAATTGAAGCTAAGTTCTAATTAGGTCTCCACCCTCTATCCCTGCTGATTAACTGTAAGGTTTGCACTTATGCTAATAAATATTCTGCTTTCAAATTTCAGTACTATATAAACCCAAAGAAAAAACACTCTTTAAGTATATATATCTATAGCTATATATTTATAAATATACCCATTTGTATTATACATCCTATAAATATACACCCATTTTAAAGATTTATAGCTTAGTTTATTTAAATATATTTTAATTTATACATGCAAATCTGTTACACAATTACAAACCATTCAAATCTCTGCTTTTCAGAAAAGATTTTATCGTGCTTTCATTTACAGGCTTATGTGGTATTGCCATAATTATTGTCGTCTTTCTTCAGATGTACTTATTACTATCTATTCCCCTAAGAGCAAAACCTTTTCTTTGGTTGAATTTTTTACCCATTTTTAAATGGTGAAAAACTTGTCTTTTAGAATATATGAGACGTAACTATTCACATTAGGTTCATTCTAAAAACTGCCCAGACTTACAGTATAGTGCTCATGGAAAGAATTTGATCATTTAAATTATAATTTCAAACAAATTTTGTTTCTTTTCATTAATTATTTAATCATGGGCTATTTATCAGTGATAAAGTCAATATGCCATACCAAAATTTAAAATCATCCTCCTTTTCGTAAGCATAAATTTTAGGCCCCAAAGTAAAACAAAAACAAACAAACCAACAAAAAATAATTGATTTCAGGGTCTCAAAATTGTCTCAAATTTTGTGATTTAGAAATATATTCTAGAATTTACCAGTCAACAAGGAAAATTATTCTCAGTTAATGGTAAGTAAATAACCAAATAAAATTTACCAGGAGTAAAAGGTGGATAATTTAGTTTGTTGTTTTCGCATCCTTTCTTTGAACCTTGAATAAAGCTGGAAACTTCATTCATGTCCTTAATATGAAGAACAGCAGATTTTAAGTAATAACAGAAGTATCTTAGATGGGATTCAAGGGTTGTATATAACCAAAATGTTTTTAATTTACCTAGTTTGAATTATACATATAAAACATTAATTACATTATAAGTATTAAGCAACTGTCTTTTCTAAATAGTTGTATCAGTCTTCTCACTGAGTCCACCAATGTCCATATTTCCAACACATTCATTTATTCAACATGGTTTGCTCATCTCAGCTGACATTTATCTAGGTTCTATGATGTATTTTGCTGGCTGCTAGCTACAGCTCCTTTTGCATACCCTTCAATTCCTACACTCTCATAAGAGAATGAAAGTGAAACAAGGTAAACAGCATTTTAGTATTGTAATGAAAATAGTTACGCCTTACTGAATCCCTAAAAGAGTCTCAGGGAACCCTAGGGCAGCTGGACCACATTATAAGAACCAGTGACCTAAACATCACTTGGAGGCAGAGTTGTGTTTATAGATTTTTTTGCTGTGCAAACCTAGGCCCCAATATTGTCTTGCCGCAGACAAGTTCTGTGACTGTAACTTTAAATAAAGCCTTTGAATGAAAAAGATAATGTATATAAAATCATATATCACACTACATATGCTCAAGAAATAATGAATTTTTTCTCCTTCTCTGTTAATTGCATTGAAGGACTTCTACACATTTTTGAACTGTATTTTCCACATCTCTGTGATATGCAGTCTCTGCTCTCACAAAGGCTTCACACTCAGTCAAGTCCCTTGTTAATTTTGTTTTCCTCAGAAGAAATATATTTTCTTTATTACTCTTCCCTTCTGCCATCCACATCATGCTCAGATGGAGTTAATGTGAAAAATTAAGGTTGCTCAAGGGAGGAAAAAATAAATTTCTCATTGTGATAACAGATATTAAAAGGGAAATGTTTCCATTTCCCAAATATTTTCCTAATAGTCATAAAGAGGAAAAATTATATAGTTATTCTAAAGTATTGGGGTTATTTTATTGAAATTACCTGGAATATTATATTCAATTTTGTTTTCCTATGTCCAGTAAAATTAATACAAAGAGATACTATAGTTACACAGCCAATAATTTTAGGTGAACTTAAGTATTTTTTCTTTAAAAATCCACCAATTAAATTAAATTTAAAAACAACTTTAACTGTTGAAATTCATAACTGGGAATTGAGTTGCATTATTTTAAACTTTAAGACTTGTTCAAGACTTTAAAACTTTAAGTTTAAAACTTTAAGTTTAAAACTTTAAGACTGTTTAAGATCTTTTGTATAAAATTATTCTTGAGAAAATAAAAGGCAAAACATTTAACTATGAAATTTATGCTATTCTATTTGAATTATGTATTTGCAAATTTGCAAAAAAATTCACAAGATCTTCCAGCATTCACTCCAAATAGACAATATCTATGTAATTTAAGAATAAACAATTTTTAAAGAAAAATTAATTTATTTCACATGAAAATTAATCAAATGTGTTTGTTTAATCATCAATATTACACTGTAAGTTCACTAACTAGAATTTTAAAAAAACTTAAAAAAATAAAAATAAAATAAAATATTTGCTTTATCATACAACCATGTAAACAAGATTAAATCAAATGTATTATTTCACCAGTTCACAATAAAAGGGAAGAGAGTCTTGTGTACTCAAAAAAATAAATGTATTAACCTACTAAAGGAAAAAAATAAATGTATTAACGTACTAAAGGAAAAAAATAAAAAAAGACTTTTACACGATTTTAACCATATTTTACAACAAATACAATATTTGCCATTTGATTATTTTTAAAATATCCTGTCTACTTGGCAAGATTGTATTATGAATATATTAAACATACTATACATAATGTAATAGAATTTATTTGTATCTCTTTTAATGTATTTTGTATATTTGCACTTTTGAAAACTCTGAAAACATTTTTCTCTAACTTACATTATTTAAGTGATGTACATGTATTTAATGTCATGTAATGAACTGTATTTAATGTTCATGTAAATGAACTCAATTAGTATTTTTAATATTACAACCAGCAGGTTCAAAGCAATGGAAGGCTTGAGGAAAAAGCCTCAGTGAATTGATAGTAATAAGTACACCTACAGATATTCAAGTGTCATTCAAATTATCCCAAATCGAGTAATGTCCATTTCTAGGAATTGTCAACACCATTTTTAAGGATGTTTCTGAAAGTTCTTTTCTTTAAAATCAATCAAAAATTGTGTATAAAAGTTTGGTGGCTAATAAAATTTTTTTAAAAATCTGTTGGCATTTCACAGCTCCACATTTAAACTCAATCTAAATAAAAATAGCCCAATTTTTCAAATAATTTTTAAAATAACTCAATTGTTATAAGAATCCTATAAAAATGTAGAGAGAATATAACCAAATAATCCCCTAGTTATTTGGATATATGAATTGTTGGAATATATCTTCTCATTGAATTTTAAGTTTCCTAGTGCTATATATTAAATTATTGAGCTTCTTTATGGATGAATTCTGCTTATTAGATTTTTAAGAATGAAATCATAACAACATGATCACAACAATACGTATATTTATTCAGAAAAAGAGGAAGTGATCTTTGAATTTTAAAAACATTGATTAATGCTTTTATTTTGAAATCACAGCTTCAGTCTTAATTATACCAAATACATTAGGCTCTTATTTCTCAAGTATTAGAAGATTATCTCAAGAATGATGCAAAAAAAGATAATTCAAGTATATGTTTATATGCAAAAAGATAATTCAAGTATATGTTTATATGCAAAAATCTATTTTTCAATGACCTTTAAGCTCACATCATTTTCCGAAGTGATTTTAATATTTAAACTTAAAATTCAAAACATTAGCATGGAATTTAAATTAGAAATCTAGTAAATTATAACACTATTTTTAAATTTGGCCTAAAAATAAAATTTCAGCAGTTTTTACTGCATGTTCATTCTATCGGAACAAATAATCTGAAGAAATTGAAAGAATTAAGGAAACAATTTAACAGTAGGATTTGGCAGTTATTCAAGTAAGAGTTGGAAGCAGTATAACCACTGCTTATACATCATATAAATTAATTCAGTGATGTTTAGTGAGCTTTGAAATCATACTGATCATCATGTGTTTTGTTTTTTAAGCTTAGTCAAATGTGTATGTATTAGTATGAGAACAGTTCTGCCTTTCTCAGATGCTCTTCCTCATGCCATCCCCTCCTTCTCTTTGGAGATGAATCAAGTATTTGTCTTCAGTGGATATAGGAAATGAAGTATTCTCTATGTACAACACAGTCAGATTCTCTTTTACTATTCCTAAAGTGTCATTTACACTGTAACTCTAATAGACTCTGTTTCCTAAGCACAAACAAAAACAATAACAAAATAAACAAACAAAAAACCCCAGAAACTTTTAACTTATATAATACATTGAAATTGGGACAGGAATAAAAAATAAAACTCAACAACAAGAACAACAACAAAAAAGCCTCAAGAATGGAATGAAAATTTTTGTTATTTCTATCAGCAACTAGGTATTATTGTGATCTCACTAATTTTGTGTCAAATAACTAAAGCCTTTCCATCTTCATTCTATTCATCATAGATAATCCTGAAGATTATGCTAGCCTCTAACTCAGTTCCATGTCGTCGGCTAAAAACACAATTTTCCTCTTTGTATTTTCCACAACATACCTGATATATTGATGGTGCAAAGTAAACACTTGTTAACTAAGTAACTGATTAAAGAAATAATAATCACTGAATGAAAAATGAGCAATTCATGAAAGTAGAGATATTGTTGTAACCAAGTAGCCAAAGAAAAGTATAGCTATGCCTAAGACATCCATTATCTCCTTCCAAAATTCTGTGCAGTTGTAATACTTTTGAATAAAATCCCTGATGGTCTCTCTGTATTCAGGTTTATTAGCCTTTTTTTCTGAGACACAGAATTCTGGGATCACCAAGTAGTTTCATTCCCCAAATATGAATCCGGTTTCCATAAAAAAAAAGCCTCTAAATAATTGACTATCACCCAGTATCATTCTATACAATAAACCCAGAAGCAAGCAATCAATAGTTACAGATATAAAACTTCAAAGAAACTTTTAAACTTTAGCATTTTTCTTTAATAACTTTACCAGAAACCTAGGATTTTGGTTGTTGCTGTTGTTGTTTATCTTGTGATAAAACACTTAGCCTATTACAATTTTGCTTTGTTCTATCCCATAAATTACGAAAAAAAAAGTTTCTGAAGGCTGAGTGCTTATTTATTATTGTAGCCCATATTGCTGCAATCGCTTGAATACTGTAGACTGTAATAAATATCTTTAGAATTGCACTACTTATCTCCAAATCTTGCTAACTGTTTTCAAACATAAATTATGAGTCATAACAATATATCACCTTAGGGACAGAAATGAAATTTATTCTATAAAGTGTATTACTGAAGAAGAAAACTCTCAATTTACCGTTTTTAGTTTTCATTCTTTTCTAACTCAGGAACATAACAGGTATGAATTTATACATTCTAGAAAAATATTTTAAGAGTTTTTAATTTCATGTTCAATACATAACAAACCATACCTTGTCAACTTAATAATTATTTTATAGAAAAATAATTGTGTTAATTTTCTAAAATTGTGGGTTTAAAATAGCTACTTACGATCCAAAGTCCATCATATTTCACTTCTTGATGGAAAATGTTGCATTCATCTGCCCACCAATCTATGCAGTTTGGATTAGTAAAATCAGGGAATACTGTTAATCCTGGCCATACCTAAAAGAATAGATCGTTCACATATACACATATAAAAAAGGGAAAATAAATAAGTGATAATACAAAGTTATTGAGTAGAGGATAGTAAAAAAAATATATTAAAGTTATAATACTGTACTTCTTTAGGTATATGTGATCCATGTATCATCTATATTTATAATAATATAATAAGTAGGCCTACTTTAAAATGCATTTAAATGACAGTAAAGTAGAGAGAGACCATAAAGCATTTAAAAAGGCAAAAAATATAAGAGCGTGGAATGAGGCTGCTCTTTTGACTGCAACTAAGTTTATTTCTTAGCATCCTAATAGGTTAGGTTAAAAACAAATAGAAATTATATAATATATTCATTGCTTGATAAAAGAAAATACATTATTTAATTTCCAAAAGCATTTGCTTCCAAGAAATTCAAGTAAAGAAAGTCTTTGTATATTTATTTTTTATTTAATAAATGAGAATATGACACTTGTTATGTGCTGGGTACTGTTCCAAGCATTTTTATAATTATTAGCTCATTTAATCTTTGTTAGAACTGTAGGAGAGAGGTATTATTTTTAATCACCACTTTCCAGATGAGTTATTTACTATAATTAAACCCGCTTAACAGATGAGAGGAGTGATAAACAGAGAAGTTAAATACATTTTTTAAGATCACACCATTAATATGTGGCACAGAAGGAATTCAAACACAGCAATCATGTATCTGAGTCCATGCTATTAAACACTATATATACTAGGCTGTCTCTTTATGATTTATGCTTCTTCAAATTATCTACTTATTACTTAAAATAATGATAGGCAAGAGGAATTCAATTTCAGATGAACTGAAATAAATCATATTGTTTTATATACAAATTATGCATATTGGCTATCTGATCCTTCCATATCAAATGGAGCAGGTCTCAACAAAGTATATTCTGTAAGATATTAATAGGCATTATGAGGAAGAAATTCGACTTTTATTTCCTGATGGAGCTCATAATTATTTGAATAAGACTTTCACCAGAAATTTTAACTTTGATGAATGTAATAAAACATGATGGTTAGGATATTCTTTATTACTGTAAATAATGCTGGGGCTGGTATGTGCTATGGTGAGCGCTGTGAATTGTGTAGGACTGTTGAATCACAGACCTGTACCTCTGAAACAAACAATACATTATATGTTAAAAAAAAGAAGAAGATAGTAGGAAGGGAAAAATGAAGGGGGGGGAATCAGAGGGGGAGACGAACCATGAGACACTATGGACTCCGAGAAATAAACTGGGGCTTCTAGAGGGGCGGGGGGTGGGGGATGGGTTGGCCTGGTGATGGGTATTAAGAAGGGCACGTATTGAATGGAGCACTGGGTGTTATATGCAAACAATGAATCATGGAATAATACATCAAAAACCAATGATGTAATGTATGGTGATTAACATAACATAAAATAAAATTTAAAAAATAAATAAATAAAAATTTAAAAAACAAATGAAAAATAAAATTAATTTTAAAAATAATGCTATAATAATTTTTTTAATAAATTGACATTATCTCTTACTTTATTTCCTTTGATTAAATTACAGAAGTGGAATTACCAAGTCAATATATCTAGACTTTACAGTTTTTGATATATCTTATAAAGTTGTCTCCAAAAGAATGTTTGTTCTGGTTAAAATCCAAACTGTTTCCTAACTCTGCTTTTATTAGCTCTGTGACATCAGGAAAGTTACTATACTTTCTCAAATTCACTTTTTTCACCTATAAAGTAAGAATTCCAATCATAGCTATCTCATTATTTTATTGTGAGGATTAAATATAAATCATAACATTTAATACCCAGCATAAAAGTGCTCGATTTATATAAGTAATTATTTTACATGAAATTATTAGAATTTTTGTAATCTAAGTTATATTTTGTTAGTTTTGTTTTAATCGTATATAGCACTGAAAATTACGTCTTCTTACAAAAACTGTTTTAGAGATCATTGAAATATTTCCGCTTTTTAAAATTTTTTTACACAATTAAAATACTTAAAATAAATTTCCAGATTTGAAAGCAAATACACACACACACACACACACACACTCTCTTACAAAAACTTTGTGGTTGCACAACAGAAAATCTCAACAACACAACTTTAATGAATATCAAAATTTACCTCTCCAATAAGTGCTGTAGTCCCATCTGATTCATTTACCCACACATTTTTTGCATTTCCCCTATCATAGGTCTTATATGCTGCTCCATTGGTAAGCTTATCTATTGAAATTGCAGGGTCCTAATAATAGAGAGAAGAAACTATAGAAAATCTTTCAAGTGTGAATGTATGAATACTAAAAATATATTAATATATAATGTCATTACCAAGATGATGACATATTTCTGTCCATGGTCATGTAAATCTTGAACAAATTCAGGGAGCCCCTGAAATGCAACTTTATCATAAGTAAAGTCTTTCTTGGCTTCCATATAGTCAATATCAGTGTACTGTGTATCCTGAAAATTAGTAGAGTATATTTCAATAAATAGACTGAAAGAATTTTAATCACTTCAACCTTTAAGTCCAACGAATTTGTATTAGAAATATAATGATTAAAAAGTAAATGTACTTAGATCTCTTTTATTTCACTAAAAACACAGTTGTAATTGTTTATAAAAGTAATTTTTCTAATTCTAAAGTACAAAAGCATTAAATAATTATTCACGCTTGTTTCAGTGATGATCACTGGAAATTAATATGTTTTATATATGGGAATCATTATATAGAAAACAAAACATAGGGGCACCTAGGTGGCTCAGTCAGTTAAGCATCTGCCTTCTGCTCAGGTCATGATCCCAGAGTGTCAGGATGGAGCCCCGAGTTGTCGGACTCCCCACTGACCCTCCTCTCTCTCACGCTCCCTCTCCCTCTCTCACTTTCTCTCAAATAAATAAAATCTTAAAAATCTTAAAAAGAAAAAGAAAACAAAACATACATATTACATAAAATACTTTAAATATTTTTTTTTTTAAGATTTTATTTGTTTATTTGAGAGAGAGAGAGGGAGAGAATCTGAAGCAGACTCTGTACTGAGTACAGAGCCCAATGTAGGGCTCAATCCCACAACTGCAAGATCAGGACCTGGTCCGAAACCAAGAGTCCGACACTTAAACCACTGAGCCACCCAGATGCCCCTAAATATTTTTTACATTAAAAATTATATTGGCTGTAAAAAACAGTCTATATTAAAAAACTGAATGTGGGGGCGCCTGAGTGGCTCAGTCATTACATAGCTGCCTTCGGCTCAGGCCATGATCCCAGGGTCCTGGGATCAAGCCCTGCATCAGGCTCCCTGCTCAGCAGGAAGGCTGCTTCTCCCTCTCCCTCAGCCTGCCGCTCCCCCTGCTTGTGCTCCCTCTCTCTGCCAAATAAATAAATAAAACCTTTAAAAAAAAATGAATGTGATGTTCACAGTTAAAAATGTATTCTGTTCTAGGGGCACCTGGGTGGCCCAGATAGTTAAGCGTCTGCCTTCGGCTCAGGTCATGATCCCAGGGTCCTGGGATCAAGCCCCACATCAGGCTCCTGGCTCAGCAGGGAGCCTCTTTCTCCCTCTCCCTCTCCCTCTGCCTCTCCCCCTCCTCATGCTCTCTCTTTCTCTCTGTATTTTTGTGTCTCAAATGAATAAATAAAATCTTTTTTTAAAAAAAAAGTATTCTGTTCTAGTATAACTCATAATCAGTCCTTACAATTTCAAGAAGACCTGGCCTTAGGGGAAGAATGAAGGGGGGGAAATCGGAGGGGTAGACGAACCATGAGAGACGATGGACTCTGAAAAACAAACTGAGGGTTCTAGAGGGGAGGGGGGTGGGAGGATGGGTTAGCCTGGTGATGGGTATTGAGGAGGGCACGTTCTGCATGGAGCACTGGGTGTTATGCACAAACAATGAATCATGGAACACTACATCTAAAACTAATGATGTAATGTATGGGGATTAACATAACAATAAAAATTTTTTTTAAAAAAAGAAGACCTGGCCTTGTGTATGGATTTAAAAAACACTTTATCATTTAAATGCAGCTTAATAATCCATACTTATATCATATCATATCATATTATGTATAACGCTGACAATTTCCTACATTTATTATTATGTGATAATATTTAACTCGGTGTATATTCCCACAAACCCTTCATCCCACTTACAAATGGTATGCTAGCATTCCGATTTCTTTGTACCACTTCTTTCACTACATCAAGTGACTTATAATTCCAGCGACTCAGTTGGAATCCAAGACTCCAATATGCTGGCATTGCTGGTCGTCCAATAAGCTTGAAATAAATGGATGTTTGATTAATTTCAATAAAGAGCGTTAAAATTATTATTAATATGTTTCTTATTCTGTTATCTCTACTATTTATTTAAGTTAAATTACATATTTTGAACAAAGATTTAGTGTTATCTGAATTCTGTGTCCTGGATATTCTGTTAGAACTTTATTATAAAACACTTCATGTTTTGTCACTCATCTTTGTTTATTTTGTGTTAAAAAGTTAGAAAGTTAGCTCTTAAGTAAGTAGTATTTGCAAAGATATATTTTGCCAAGCATGGAAAGTTAAAAAAGACAATATAAAAATAGCATCAAAGAGAAAAAGAAAATTGTCCAACCACACTCTCACTTCCTGTAGCAACAGAATGAATGAATGAGTGAATGAATGGTCCTCATATAAGAAAAAATGTTTAAAACTATACAATTTCTATCTTCTTATATTTCAGCGCTTATATTTCTCCTTTTCGAAATATTAAGTAATGTTTAATGTTTAATTAATAAACTTTAATTAATATTAATATATTAATAAAGTATATGTTCTTTAAGGCCCAGATCCAATTATTTTATCAAGTAATCTCATTCACATGCAGGGCTTCTCCCCCATGGGCCAAATAGAGTCTCTTCTCCTCTCATTCTCTGTGGCCCAAACAAGCTCAGCACACACCAGCAACAGCATACCAGTGTGTCACCATAACAGAGGACATGATTTTGCACATGGAAATATGGGTGTAACTAATAGTAATTATTTTCACTAAAACTTAGTATTAGGTTATATAAAGACACTTGTAATACAAGACTTTATTGGCATGATGGTTTTTTTAATTAGGCGCATATATATGTACTTCACGATTTCTCTATCATATATGTTTAAAAAACTACAATGTAACATTTTTAAAAAATTACTTGTATTGGGTTATTTTATTCTATTCATTAAACATTAAATTTATTTTAAAAATAAATTAGTATCGAAACTCTCAAAAAATTAGCATTTTTAAACTCATTTCACCTTATGTTTCATAGAATTTCACTGAAGATTTTGACATGTAATTGAAATGTCTTTGTGTATTATACATGTATATGACATAATTTATTTTTAATAAAAGTATACAAAATATTATTATATACCATATTAATTCATGTATTATTTATCTTATAATTTATATATAAACATTGTTTTTAAAACTATTTGGGCAGTCAAATGAATTAAATTTTAAATTTTAAAACATTAAGACAGCTAGTGGGTTAGCTTATACAGAAAAAAATTTGTTTTTCTTCAAACAAGAAATAAAGTTTCTTTTGCCTACTCGCTACATAACTTAAACCTCACTTAAATACCGCAGTGATTAATTCTATACCACAATTGTATCTTATTGCTCAAATTCAAGCCTCTGCAAGGCTACCCATAAAATGGCACAAGCACGTGCACTACTATACATATGCTACATTCATACATCATGCATGACTCAAACTCAACTACTGCTGACCACAGACTCTACTCCGCATGTAATATGCAACAATCCCAGCTAATGTCTCACAAAGCCAATGTAAAATTCTTTCAAAAATGTGCTATTCACTGTTTTGATGGTGTAGTAAGCATACCCAAAGTCTGTATAAAGCTCAGCCTAACACTGTAATTATGATTTAGTATTACAGACTATACATTTCGTGTGCTTTTCTGAAACTCATATTTATTAATAGGAACTTGGGAATTGTTAGACACTGTAAATTATTTACTTGTGTATCCTACCTACTCTTATTTCACATTTTTGGATCCTAACTAAAGAAAGTTTTTGATAGTAATTACTTCTCCTTTAACATCATTTAGCAAATGGGAATTGTATGTCAAAGATATATCAATAAAACAAGATTTTAAAAATTGGCATAATCCTTAAATCTTATGCCAATAAAAAGAACTTATTTTTCCATACTAACACCAGGAATTATATATACCAACAGTCACAGGAGAACAATTGTATAAAAGAATTATATAGAAGAAATACAGAGTTATACTTTAGAAGCAGGCTCTAGGTAAGCCCTGGATTCCTTACCTCTCTAAGACCCATCTTGGACTTAGGTTCATGAAAACATTATTTAATAGGAAAGCAAAAGTTGCTTAGACAGAAAATATGACTTCAGACTATGTTTCAAAATCTGCCCTTCTATGCCTGAGCATCAGAGCCAATTTGCCTGAAGTTTACCTACTGTGCATTAACAGCAAATTTCACTAGCCTTCCTTGTAACTCACTTGCCTTTAGGATTTTTATCAAAGGGGTGTATGACCTATACATCGTTGCCTATTCTCAGCCTTGATGATAAGATACTTACTGTGCATTAACAGCAAGTTTCACTGGCCTTCCTTATAATTCACTTGCCTCTAGGATTTTTATCAAAGGGGTGTATGACCAATACATCCGTTGCCTATTCTCAGTCTTGACGATAAGATACTTCCCTTTGCTTTATCTCATAAAACTAGGTCATGAATAAGTAAAGACTTAATATGCAACATTTCAAAGAAATCCTACTCCTGAACTCAGCTGCCTAGAAGCAAGAAACAATTTGATACCAGAAATATAGACATTTAATATATGCATAGGCTTCATGGTATTGGAAAAAACAAAAACCACCTATTCACGCCTGAAAAATGGTAAGACTTAAAAATCCATTCAACTAAGAGGCCCCAGATACCTTAAATAAAATTAGACATGTGAGGTGTAAGAAAAGTATGGTAGAAAATAATTTTATAAAATAAATGTAAAACATACCTCTTGATACCGTTGAACTACTTGTTCTGGTGTATCTCCTAGAAAGATGTAAAAGTCCAGAATTCCACCAATAACTCTGTAAGTTACTATTGGAGTAGGCTGAATGAAAATTTCTGCAAATAAAATTGGAGAAGCACATATAAATAGTAAAAATATACGCATTGATAAAATAATTGAAGTGTTTCATATTAACCACATATTTTTACACGGCTTTCTAAATAATTAAGGTAAAATAAGATACTGAAAATAGGAAGAATATAGGAAAAAATAGAATGCCACTATATATGAGGTTTATGATAGGATATCTCAGATGTTTCTTTTTACAGATGTTGGCAGAATCTTTCCCTGGATCCCCTGCATAGCAACGGATCAGTCCTTTTATAACAAAAATATTTTTTTTTCTAAAATTGCATTTCAATTAGTTATTTTAATTGAAGATTCTCTAAAAGATCTTATTATCACATATCAATATCCAAGAAAAAACTATAAAAGTTTTTATTGTTTTCTCAATGTAGACAATAATTGCCTGGATAACCATATAACATATTGTTCTTGCTGGGTCATGGTTCAATTTTGTAGCTTTTTATTATCACTGATTCATCTGTTAAACATTGGTATTGCACTCACAATATTTAAAAAAAAAGATTCTACATTACTTGAATTATGATAAACTAAAAAATTAATCTTCCTTCTTTCTCTCCCTATATAGACCTTTCTCTTTTTGTTTGTAGTGGTATATTAACTTATCTTAATAAGTGAGGTTGTGGAAATAGGAATAATCTTTTTCGTGGATGTGTTTCAATGTTGCGCTGAAGGGAAAAGAAAGTGCCTGAATATCACAACATAGTACACTCTCCCCACTGATATGCAAAATTCCATTGTCATACTACTACGAAAGAAAGCTGCTTGTAATAATTTCACATACTAAATCATTAACAATAGAGTTTACTCTGACATACAGTACCTATTATTGAAATAAGAGAGCGGTTCTAACATTTCAAGTTAAACCTCATTTAAATATATTACAGATAAATTACTCTTACCCATTGCATTGCTGTTCATTAAGAAAACACCAAATGACTTTCCAGAATCATCTTCAATGCACATGAAGAATGTTTGATGGCCATATAAATTATTATTATTCTGTAAGGCAAAAATTTGAAAATTAATTTTTGAAGTATATTTAAAATAAAAAAAATTATATATTTAAAATAGCCCTTATCTATTCCAATTTGTTTCTGTAATTTATCCTCATATTTCTAATTTTCTCTACTATACTTAACATATGAAACACTGTAGCAAAAAATTAATTTATTTTGATTATTAATATGTTAATACATAAAATATATAACATATTCATTAGACTATGAATAGATTACTTAATTTTCCTTTATGTTTTATTACGATTAAGTGAGTGTTAATAGGCTATTAATGATAAGAAAATGGCATATTTATTCATTATGCCCCCACGTATGCCCAAGGCACTTCAGGAAATTCCAAGATGATGTCTATCCTCAAAGAACTTCTGCAGTATGTTTGCTGTGAGCTAAAAAGTACATGAAATGGTTGAAACCAATTGCAAATACACTTGAAAGGTAAAAGGAAAAAGAGTTCCTGGCTGGATATGGAAGGTCAAAGGAAAGAATATATGGAAAATAGTGAGGAAGTTCTCAGCCTAGTGTTTATTAATTGTTCATTATAGATAGTGATGCTATAAAAAAAGATTGGTAGAATCATTATTAGCAGTTTATTAGTAGTAGGTCTCTACCAAATGAAGCTCTTTAAAGCAACAACCTACTTACTCATTTTTGGGGAATGAAATAGTTAGCACTGGCATTTTAAAAATCACTAAGAATTGACTTAAAGCAATCATGAATCGATAAAAAAAAATTTTCTTAATGATAGAGTCTTTGTCCTGAAGAATCTCATATTTTAGAAATATAGACAAATATATACACAGATACTAACCTGTGGTTATTGTCATACTAAAATATGAATAAAGGGTTAGAAAGTAAAAACTAATTCTGCATGGGGAAGTTTGGGAGAAGTTCTTAGGAGGTTAAACTTCAAATTAGCTCTCAGTGACTTATTGTACAAATGACAAAGAACCTCAAGTTTCAGTACTTACAAAGGGAACTGATCCCCTGTGCAAATATTTAAACCTATGGAAGATTTTCATATGTTATGGAAGAGGAAAAAACAGGCATAGATGTACAATATGATGTCCAATGGATAGGCAGACACCATATCATACAAAGTGATATAGAACAGTTAGTATTTAGAATGATTCTAGTGTAATGACTAGCCATGGATAGATTTGTTTTTGTTCTTGTTTTTGTTTCTTAAGTAAGCTCCATGCCCAGCATAGAGCCCAACATAGGGCTTGAACTCACAACTGTGAGATCAAGACCTGAGCTGAGATCAAGAGTCAGACGCTCAACTGCACAACCAACTGAACCACTCAGGCGCCCTGCCATGGATAAGTTTAAACATAAGAATGACTGAAAAGAGAATGACAAAATATAAAAAGAAAAAGAAAATATTTATAAACTAGATACACTTATTGAAGCATTCATAACATCTGTTGGTTAATTTTTGAGTTAATTTAGGACTTTACTATAAATCCTCACCCCTAAAGTAAACAAGCTTCTGGATTAGGTATCACTGACATCAAATAAACAATGGTTTCAAATAGGCTAAAATCATCATCTGCTCCAATATATTTTATTTATTAAAAAAAAAGTTCCTTACATCACCAGGAAGTTGATCACGGGTAAAAATTGGCCATGTTTTCCAGTTTAAATCATGACGAAATCTCTTATGAATATGTTCCCCAAAGCCATAGACATATTCACTGGGAAGTTTGGTTGAGATCTGTAAATATTGGTCGGAGTATACCAGGGGACCAATGCTGGTGTCAAACCTGTACAATAAAATAAATAAATAAGTGATCTGGAAACATACAAATGTTCTATCAAAGAAGGGTCTATATGTTATCATCCAGAATATTTCATTTTAAATATGTCAATCTTGAGCTGTGATCATTTCTTGGGAATATATGAATTACATCATAAACAGAATTTGTTAATTCTATTGACACAATTTGCTTTATCACCACCAATATGATTCTTCGTTCACATTCTTTCTTTGAATCTTCATCACAATCTTAAAGCATAACTACCATTATCAATTCCATTTTACAAATAATACAAATAGGGAAAATTAATTCATGTTTTCTAAGGTGACAAACTGGTAATAAGTAAGCCAGATTTCAAACCCAGTTCTGCCTTTCTCTAGAGACAAAGTTGTAAAATACAGTACCATACTGGCTTTCACACCTCTAACATATATATTAAGATTAAGTTCAAAATGATTTTTCCAAAATGAAAAAGACTGTATGTTTGATGCATATCAAATATATACTACAAGAAATGTTAAATGGTATTTAATACTTTCATGATTTAACAAAACGTCAATTGTAAATTATCAAACTATATTTTAAGAAAAATAATTACTAAGATTTGATCTTGACAGCTGCTTAGTTAATCTTCTTAGAGACATGAGAGCATTTATCTTGAAAATTACTAAATCCCTTGCCACAAATGTCCCCCAAAATACATTCATAATGAAGGCATTCAGGCAATATTTAACTTAACATATATTTATCATATATTTTTCATATATATATATCATATATGCATATATGAAGTCCTTTAATATTACTATGGGAATTAGCCCCTTTCTGAATAGTAACTATTTTATCCTACAAATTGGCAACAGAATATGATAAACAATGCGGAAAGGACACAATAGGGGTTCTAATTATGTAAAAATATAGGCAAGGCTAAAATTCTATCAGTGAAGCTCTTTACCTTCACTTTTGGTTGGCCCCAATTTGTACATTTTCATTCACTTTCTCATACGTTTCATCCATAGGAAATAAAACCCCTTTTCCATTATAATCTTTATAAGAGTGTATACACACCCTCTTTGGGGAGGAAAATTATTTTTTCTGAAAATGCCTTAAAATTAAGGCGTTCCTAATTCTGTGATAATAGAATAAAATTGACCAGTTATTTAACCTTATAGAAATGTAAAATAAGATACTTACAAAGTTCTCATATTGCTTTTTCTAATAACTTTGATGCTAAATGGATTTTCTATAACCTGCACATCATACAATGTATCAGTAGCTGCGGTTCCAGTAAATTCTCCTACAAACTGATGAGGAACTTCATATCTTCTATTATTTGGATCAGTAATCTGCAAAGATTTAAACAAATTAGCATTATTTGAGTCAAAATCATTATTTCACTTTCCAGTTCTGAATTAAGTATTAAATGCAAGTTTTGAATAAAAAATACTAAATTTAGTAACTTAATAGAGGAGCTATTAATCTAGACATAAACTTAATTTTAACATTGTTGAATGCTTATGCACAGAATTGTATAAATTGTCAAGGAATATAGAATTGATTATAAAAGTAATATATATATATAATATAAAGATTTTTAGTGACTGATTAAAAAATATAGAGAAATTAATGATACTATTACTAAACATTTATTTTTGACTAGTATATTTTTGTGAATTTAATTATTCTTATTGCTTTTCAGTGTTCATCCCCTTAGAAATCCCATGAAGATTTTAAATTTTGCTAAAAATAACCTCTTAATTCCTGTGAAATTGCTTTACAAAAGTACTATACAAAGGATATGTTGTTTTCACTTCCAAATCCAAAAGACAATACAAGTAAACTACTTGCTTAAAAAATAGCAGGAATTAGTTTCTTTAAAATCATGAATAAAAGTGATACCAGTAAAAAGAACTAGTAAGTAAAAGTCCCATTTATACAGCACAATTAATATGTTTCTCAAATTTTAAACTAATTCTTCATCATAGTCTGTGGTTGAAATAATAAAAATGACTAAAGTTTATTGAGTGTTTATTCTTCTCAAGACACTATATCCAATATTTTACATTGACTATATTATGAAATTCTTCAAAAATAACTGCTGGACGAACTGTTCTCATGTTACATTTCAGGAAACAGGTTCAGGAAAGTGGAATAACATGTTCAATTAGTCCTTTGCTTTCGAATAAATATTTCTTAAGAGGGAAAACGTCTTGGTAAGATGAAGGGTGTGCTCATCACTGCTTTTCATGATTAACTCCCCTTTATAAATAAAATCCAAACCTTAAACCGGAAACGATTGGGTGTCTGATTTTGAGTTGTGAAGAGAACACTAGGAATGTCATTTCCAAATAGCGTAGGTGAAGATATCCTGTTTAATGTGGCTTCAAGTCCTTAAAGGAAGAAAAAAGTTGGCATGAGTGATAATTTTGTTTATAAAGATTAATAATTATTAATTAGCTTTATAATTATATTGCCTTTATCACAAATAATGACTTCTTTTATTATTTGGAAGATACAATTATGCAAAAAATAAATCCTTGATATAAGCAATTTAAACATTCTTGTGTACAAACTTCCCATTTGATTCTATTTAAGATATTTTTCCAAAGAAAAATTTAAAATATATTTTTTGTTTTCCACTTAAAATATATTATATTGGATCACCATGAGAACATTTCTCACCAGTACTTGTTGTTGTCACTTTGTCAACATTGTAGCCATGGTTATCTACGAAGAAGCACCAAGGAATAAGAGAGTGATTCCATGGCTTCCAGCAGCAACCTCGCATGGCACAAGCTGCCTGATGAAACATTTATAGAAGGAATCATAGGATTAGTACTGTGATCATGTGTCAGTCTAAGCATTCATTCATTCCAATAAATGTTTGAATTAGATGTTTGAAAAAACAAGCTTCTTTATTCAAGCATATAATATGTTAACATATCATCTATTCTCTTGTTCCTTTCACTTGGCAGAAATAGCAATGAATTAATTACACCCTACCAGAGACTGATGCTCTGAGTTGTGATTTATCAAATTAACATGTCAACACACATTATTAGAAACCTATGGTTTTTCTTTGTTTGCTTTTAATTTTTTTTAAGATTTTATTTATTTTATTTATTTGACACATAGAAAGAGAGAGCACAAGCAGGAGGGAGAAGGAGAAGCAGACTCCCCGCTGAGCAGGGAACCCGAGGTGGGGCTCGATCCCAGAACCCCAGGATCATGACCTGAGCCAAAGGCAGATGCTTAACCGACTAACTACCCAGGTGCCCCAACTTCTATTTTCTTTTTTATTTGAGTATACTACTCAAAGCAATCTACAGATTCAATACAACCCATATCAAAATACCAACATTTTTCACAGAACCAGAACAAATAATACTACAATTTGTATGGAACAACAAAGACCTAAGTAGCCAAAGTAACCTTGAGAAACAAGAACAAAGCTGAAGGTATCACAATCCCAGATTTCAAGATATACTACTAAGCCCATATTTTTTTTTTAAAGTTCCTGCCCTGGGCACCTGGGTGGCTAAGCTGGTTAAACACAGGACTCTTGATCACAGCTCAATATCTCTGGGTTGTGGGATTGGGCTCCCCGCTCAGTGTGCAGAGCCTGCTTGTCCCTCTCCCTCTCCTCCCTCTCTCTTTCTCTCTCTCCCCCAAATAGATAAATATATAAAATCTTAAAAAAAAATAAAAGTTTCTGCCCTATGAGTAATTATAATCTTTTCTGTTGTCATGTAGTCAACCCAGAAAAATTGAATTATTTTTTGTGTATCAATTAAGTATCAAACTGCAAGTGAGGCTATAAAGATGAAGACATGCCCTGAATTCAAGCCTACATAAAATGCTTAAGGCAGTTATTTCCAGCCACTTATTAGTTTAGTATTTAAGTAAACTAGTTAAACTAATATTATGTGCCAGGTGCCACAACAAGTTGCAGACATTTCATCCAGTGAATAACGCAAAACACTGAACTCTTGAGTAGTTTTATGATCTGTATGGAAAGATTGTGTGAAGTGGAAAAAATTATATATCCTTATATAAAAAGTGGAGCCACATGGTAATGCTGTGTGTTAACATTCGTATAATTAAAAATATACTTAATATTTGAATTTAATAGTGTGACACACTTTCATAATTTGAACATCTGTGAGATGTTTTTTCGTGGTTATTTGCCTTGAAGAGAAGTTTAAAGCCTACATTTTTAGTAGCTGACATGCTAACTTCTCTCCTACTTTAACATCAAATTAAAATGGCTTCAGATACACATACACATGCACACACACGTATACACATACATACGTGTCCGTTGCAAATGGAAGTATAATTGGATCTGATATTTTAGAGGGTCATTATCTATCAGAATATAAAGTATGTGTGACTTCTATCAGGAAATTTTCCTTCTAGTTATAGAGCTTATAGATATACTCCCAATAATACAAAGAGATAACTACATAAAAATTGTTATTTACAGTAGTATTTTTTTATTTTTTAAAGATTTTTTTATTTATTTGACCCAAAGAGAGAGAGCACAAGCAGTGGGAGCGGCAGGCAGAGGGATAAGCACACTCCCGCTGAGCAGGGAGCCCGATGCAGGGCTGGATCCCAGGATTCTGGGATCATGACCTGAGCCAAAGGCAGACACTTAACCAACTGAGCCACCCAAGCACCCTGCAGTATTCTTTCTAAAAGGCTTTTAAAAATGTTGGTACAAGGGGCGCCTGGGTGGCTCAGTCGTTAAGCATCTGCCTTCAGCTTGGGTCATGATCCTGGGGTCCTGGGATAGAGCCCGGCATAAGCATTGGGCTCCCTGCTCAGCAGGAAGCCTGCTTCTCCCTCTCACACTACCCTGCTTGTGTTCCCTCTCTTGCTTGTCTCTCTCTGTCAAATAAATAAATAAAATGTTTTTAAAAAAATGTTGGTACAAAACAAAGAGGTAGGATTAGATGTAGATATACTGATCTGGGAAGGTATAAAGGTGCTAAGAAAAAAGAAATAAGTAAATTACAATCATATTTTACTAAAATAAAAAAAATATACAGTAAAATGGAGTTGCATGAAATTCTTTCAAACATACTGTATTGGATTCCTAGGTCTGCTGTAACAGCCATAAACAGGGTTGTCTGAATCAACAGAAATTTATTCTCTCACAATTCTGGAGTCTAGAAGTCCTACCTCAAGGTGGTAGCAGAACCATGCTCCCTCTAAGGCTCTAGGGAAGACTGCTTCCTTGTCTGTTCCTAGCTTCTGAAAGCTCCTGGTAATCCAGGATTTCTTGATTTGAAGATACCTTACTCCAATCTCTACTTCTATCTTCACACTGCTTTCTTCCCTATAGTTCTTTCTATGCATCCCCTTCTCTTATAAGGACACCAGCCATTGGATTTAGGCCCCACCCTAATCCAGCATAAACTCATTTAGCACTTAATTACATCTGCAAAGATCCTATTTCCAAATAAAGTAATATTCTAAGGCTCCAAGTAGACATAAATTTTTTGGAAGACATCACTCATACCACTACATATACACACCAAAACATTAGTTTAAAAATGTATATCCTCATTCTTGCTTTTAAAATATGAATAATTTTGGTTTATTTTATAAGTATAGATTTTGATACTTGCTATTTATATTGTTATTCTGCCAATTTTTCAAGATTTCAGGTATTTTCCCCTATTATTTTAATTCCTAATCTATTTTTAAGTTTTTATTTAAATCCCAGTTAATTAAGATACAGTGTAATATTAATTTCAAGTGTATATAAAATATAGTGATTCAACACTTCCATACAACACCCGGTGTTCATCACAATTGCCCTACTTAATCTCCATTACCCCACCCACCTCCCTTCTGGTAACCATCAGTCTGTTCTCTATAGCTAAGAGTCTGTTTCTTGATTTGCCTCTCTCTCTCTTTTTTTCCCCTTTGCTCATTTTTTTTTGTTTCTTAAATTCCACATATGAGTGAACTTCAATTTTCTTTCTTCTTAATTTGAAAAAAACAGAAAGTAAAACAGATTAAGTATGCATCAGTAGGTATAAACTTTGGTAGGTAAAAATACATTTGTTATGTTTTTATTTTTATTATATGTGTGTGATTATGCATATAGAAATATATGTAATAATAGGTATATTACTATATAGTGGATTGATTGTATTATGGACTGAATTGTGTCCCCCCACAATTCATATGTAGGAAGCCCTAAACCCCTTGCCCCCAGTGTGACTGTATTCGGAGACAGCGCATTTAAGGAGGTAATTAAGGTTAAATGAAGTCATAGGCTGGGTGCGAATCTGATAGGACTGGTGTCATTGTACAGAGAAGAGACTTCAGAGCATGGTCACATACACACTCCCTCTCTCTATCTGGGCATGCACAGAGGAAAAACCATTGAAGACACAAGAATGCAGCTGTCTACAAGCCAGAAAGAGAAGTATTGCTAGAAACCAACCCTGGGCGCCTGGGTGGCTCAGTCCTTAAGTGTCTGCCTTCATCTCAGGTCATGATCCCAGGGTTCTGGGATCGAGCCCTGCATCAGGCTGCCTTCCTTCGCGGGAAGCCTGCTTCTCCCTCTCACACTCCCCCTGCTTGTGTTCCCTTTCTCGTCCTGTCTCTCTCTGTCAAATAAATAAAATCTTTAGAAAAAAAAAAAAAAAGGAAAGAAAGAAACCAACCCTGATGGCATCTTGACTTCTAGCCTCCACAAGAGTGAGAAAATAAATGTGTTGTTTAAGTCACCCAGCTTGGCATTTTATTATAGAAGCCCAGGCTGACTAATACACTCTGGCTAGAATTATAGCTGCTCTTAAATTAAGTTCCCCTTCTTTTCTTAAATGACAAATACATGTTAGCTGAAATTTGCTAAATTCTTAAGTTTAATTTGTTTCGCATTGAAAACACTCTTTAGCAACCTGACAGGCTGACATTAAAAATAGTAGGCATCAAAACCTTAAACCATTGGCTTTGAAATGTTGTTTCCCTTTAAGATTTTAGCAGCCCATATTGTTCCTAATAGAATTCTATGTTAAGCTTCAATTGTTTCCTAAAGAGAATATACCTAAAGAGAATATCTGGCCAATTATCTTAGCATGTCACAGTAAACACTATTTATCTAGCTCTTTTATCAGTAGGTAGGCTATAAAGACCTACTATTCCTGATGTTGTCCTAAGAAAAGTCTCATTGTTTTGCAACTTTTCATAGCAAATTAACCAGAAAATTATGTGTTAACTATGAGGTAACAATGGTAAGATAAGGCTAATAGAAATTTTATAGTTCATTTAGTTATTTTTTTATGATAGAAAGAGTAAGAGAGGTGAGATTCAGATATGTCTATTATAGATTTAATATATATTAGATATGTATATTACATGCATAAAATATTACATAATATACTGTAGATATGCATATTACATTATAATACATAAAGTATAATATTTAATATGCACAGATTAATATATATTTACATTATATAGATATCATAATATATTATAGATTGCATATAATATATAGATATTACAAAATATGAACACACACACACGTTCGCACACACATACTCTCATTGACCTTTATTTCCATGTATGTTATGAAGACCAGGAAGAGTCAACTTAGGGTTACATGAACCTATTAAGTTACCCTTAATTTTCTCCATTTGAGCTTCCTCTCCCATACTACCAAAAAATTAAAAAATAAATAATAATAATTTTCCAAAATATCAGTATTACTTAATTTTCCAGACGCTTCTTAATGCCATCATTATAAATACTTTTATGGAGCATTCATATTGTCTCTAAAATGTCTTATACTGTCAAAAGCTATATTTTTTTAAGAAGTAGATTTGCAAAGATAGAATTTCTTTAAGATTTTTAAAATTAACAATAGCTTATTAAGCATGGAAAAATATTAACTTATTAATTTATTGAATAGAAGTAGAGAAAAGCAAGCTCATCAATTTCAATTATCTCTCATCTCTTTATATGGAGCTATAATAAAAAGATAAGTGCAGCTTAATTGATGGCTAGATCTTTAAAAATATGGAATTGATCCAATACTGAGCAATTATCTTAATTTAATTAATATATATTCATAGAAAATATTAAAGTCTTTTGTGGCAGACCTGTGTTGGAAATTGTTCTGGAATGCAGTTTATTCTCTCATTGATATGATCATTTAGCTCACTTGGACATTTTCCTAAACCAGGATACACGGTGGTTGTACGAGTGGTAGGTGGAGTTGAAGTAGAATTACTAATTGCTAGGAAAGAAAGAGGTTAATAAAATAAAACAGGGTGTTAATTTTTTTTCAGATTTTGGGGGTAATAAATACCTTACATTGAAAGACAAATGAATTTACATATATAATAAAAATAAAAATAAATGTTACGCTAATAAAAGACCCACAAATTCAAGTCCTAGTCACAAAAGGAAAATATCCAAACGATATTTAAAAATTGACTGTGCAGAGCCTTGTTGACTGTTTCTGCAGAAAAACAAAATATTTTCACAGAAGGTCTTGAGGTAGATTCAAAAGGAAGCAAAATGTCCATTCTACCACATTTACGAAAAAATGTGTTTTATAGATGAAGAAAGAAGATGGCGTTATATGGATGGGAAAAGAATATAGAGAAGGAGACAAGAATTAGAGTAGAAGAGAAAAGTAGGAGGAAAACAATACTTTGAAGTGAATAGAAGAGAAAGCAAGGAACTGCAAAGAAAAATAAATCCCAATTCTATATAATAAGAACTTTCCAGCAATCAGATATGGGTAAGATAAAATGATCATGTCACAATGTAGTGAGCTTTCAATTTACTAGGAGCAGGTAAAACAAATGACTAATGGCAGTAGAAAACTAACTATGATTAGACTAAAAGATAATCTGTAACAGCCTTTCTAATTCTGATTTGGTCAAGAGAGAATGATGAAAGAAGAGAAGGTTGGGTGGATCAGAGTAGTATGCATTTACTCTAAATTAGGATAGAAATATTCAGAAAAAAAAGATAAACACTTCAAGTTTTGTTTCACCTTCCCTCTACCTGTTTTTGTTATACATCCTCTCACTTAAAAAAAAAAATGAGACTAAAATTAAGAGGATATTCCCCCAGATTTTCCACCCTGCCCCCCAATTTTGCAAGTATCTGAAGGCCAGAGCAAAAACCCAGGTCTTCCTATTAATAAGAAGAACCTCACTAAAAACATTAGATGATTATTCCACCTTCCATTATCACTTTGATCCCTTTGCCTCTTTACAATTTCTCAAGCAACACAATGTGGGGAAGGTCATTAATGTCAAAGCACATAAATTGCTTAATTACAAGATCTTCATTGAAATAATTGTAATATAATGGATAGAAAAACTTGGAATAATTATGTAACTTACTTGAGATCTTTCTTCACATGTTTCATCTCATGTAGATTACTTTTAAAAATTCATAATTATTATGGGGCAAATTTTATTTAACTTCATTATAACGTGCAAGTATTTTTAACATTACTTACCTTCAACAGCAGGTGTCCTAGTTGCTAAAACAGCAATTAGGGCAATAGCTATTACAGTAACTACAGCAAAAAGGACAATCAGAGAGATTTCTAATCCAGTAAATTTCTTCCTTGCCATCTAAAGAAAGAAAATATATATTTAAAATGTAAAATATATAACTACAGTAAGCCACCATCATTATCATAAGAGTATATACATTCCTCTTTTTTTAACTAAGTACAACACAAGCAGAGGTACAGACAGTTGTTTATAATCTAAAATAATAAACATTGGCAAAATGTAAACAACACATGCAATTTTTAATAAATAGAGTTACACATTATTGCAGTAACTAAGATGAAACATAAAGGGAAGAAAAGATCTCCAAGCAGATGTGCCTTGCTCTCTCATGTTAGAGCCTTTCTCAAGTTAAAGAAATCTGACACTTGCACTGTGTCCCCTAATTCTCATTATTTTTTGAAGGAGATGTTGTTATCCACATTTTGCCCGTTAGGAACTTCAACCTTAGAGAAAATAAGCTATTTTCTCAAAGTCAAAAATTCTAGTTCTTCCTACTTTAAACACTGTCTCTCGAACTCCAACACTGCTTTCTTATAATAATATTGTGGAAAAGAATATAAATATATATGGAATACAAATATAAAATATTATGAAAAATGTATAGGTATACAATATATATTTGGGAGTTGTCACTTCAAAAAAAAAGGTTTGAATTAAATCATCTCCAATTCCTCCCTCAAAATGTAAGTATGATACACGAAACTCTCATATCAAACATGTGTATTTATTTTCTGATAACATTATGTATTTGAGTTAGCATACAAAGGATACCTAAATGTAGATTGGGAAGAGCTTTCTTCCAGTAATTATCTTAAATTTTATTTGTTTAATTTAGTTCTGACTATACCTCTCTTATCTCTCGTACTCTTCAAGTTTCCCTGATTTTTCTGTATTCTATGATTTTTATATAAATCTTACTTCAATAGCATATACTCAGATAGGAATTTGGAATTTCCATGGTAAATGCTTTAATAAATTGCTCATTTTATTTTTTTTTTGAGTTTTTATTTAAATTCTAGTTAGTTAACATACAGTGTAATATTAGTTTCAGTTAACATACAGTATAATATTTGTTTCAGGTGTACAATATAGTGATTATAAATTGCTGATCTTAAAATATTTTGGGGGGCTTCTCACATTAGGCCCTTCTCCTGTAATTTTTTAGGTTAGTTCATATATAGAGTTGCCCCAACCTAAAAACGTATTTTCCCTTTTTCATATCTTTCTACAACATTCAATCATTCAAAAGGCCTGTTGGTTCTATCTCCAAAATATTTTCAGAATTATACCTTCATCTTATCTCCACCACTGCAACATCTTTCTTGGGTAACATGCCTTCTTAAGTACATGCTATTTAATCTTCCTTCAATCCTTCCACATTTGCTCTTCTAAGTTAGTGCCAATTTATGCCTAATTCAAATGCCATGTTCTTGGCGAGTCCTTTCCTACTACTCTTATAGACAGAGTTAATCTATCCTTTTTCCATTTTACCACGTCACATAGCATATCTATTGCCCTTATTAATATATATGTTAATTTCCTTAATTGTATTGTTAAAGATTTATTTATTTATTTACTTACTTATTTATTTTTGAGAGAGAGAGAGAGTGGGAGGGAGGGGCAGACGGAGAGAGAGTCTTAAGCACTCTATGCTGAAGGCAGAGACCCATGTGAGGCTCGATTTCACAACCCTGAGATCACAACCTGAGCCAAAACCAAGAGTCTGACACTTAACAAACGGTGCCACCCAGGCACCCCAGGATTTTTATATTCTTTTTTTTTTAATTTTTTTTTTTAAAGATTTATTTATTTATTTATTTATTTGACAGAGAGAGAGAGTTAGCGAGAGCAGGAACACAAGCGGGGCAGTGGGAGAGGGAGAAGCAGGCTTCCCGCAGAGCAGGGAGCCCGATGCGGGGCTCGATCCCAGGACTCTGGATCATGACCTGAGCTGAAGGCAGACGCTTAAGACTGAGCCACCCAGGCGCCCCAGGATTTTTATATTCTTAATAGCAATAATCATGGAAGTAGTTCAGAGCCTGACAAGTAAGCACAAGTTCACTTTTAAAAGTATACTTTATGAATGAATGTTTAAAGACTAGCATTCAACCTTAGCATATGCTTTCCTATTACACATATATAAGCTGTTTATTGCATCTGTAATCTTCAAAGAACCCAAATATAAACTAGACTTAATCAAAGTGGCAGGAGATATATGAAACTGTTAAGAAAATGAAACTGAATTGCTCAATGTTATGTGAGAAAGGACACAGTTGCATTTAATGTTTAACTTTAAATAAGTTTGTCTCACTCAAAGTAATATCTTACTTTGGTATCAAGAAGTCAATAAGGAGGGCGCCTGGGTGGCTCAGTTGGTTAAGCGACTGCCTTCGGCTCAGGTCATGATCCTGGAGTCCCTGGATCGAGTCCCGCATCGGGCTCCCTGCTCGGCAGGGAGCCTGCTTCTCCCTCTGACCCTCCCCCCTCTCATGTGCTCTCTCTCTCATTCTCTCTGTCTCAAATAAATAAATAAAATCTTTAAAAAAAAAAAAAAAAGAAGTCAATAAGGATTGTGCCTTTCTATTTTTAAGAAAAGTCTAAAAGCAAAAATGCATATTGTTATGAAGCAAACCTTTTATCTTGAAGAATTAGAACAAAATTAATGTATTAAAATTAAATTACTCTTGTGACTACTCATAAACAATCAGTACTAAAATTGTTCATATGCTGTAAATGGTAATTACAGTGATCACATTTTGGATCACAGTAATTTCAAGCAAAACATTTTCGGGAAAATTATATATTGATGTCCTTTCTGTGTATATTTATTTTCAAAATGAGTAATACTTTATTAGATGGTAACTTGACTGATCTTTAAAAGTTTTGCTAGAAAAGATTAAATGTTTTATAACTGTTGTATTCTATTCCGCCTATATATATTTTCCTAAATAAAATACATTAAGTCATACTTAGAGTATTTGTACATATTTCAAAATATTTTTGAATCTTTTTTTCTATATGAAGTAATTAAATAAACATGCTTTGATTCAACTTAGTCTGACAAAAATTATAATGAAGAGCTGGGCAAAGAAAATTTTCTCATATCTTAAAAAAATTAAAAATGTTTTCTCCTGTTTTAGTACAAGAGATATATATATATTTAAAATGGCAAATGAAAATATGTTATCTTTTCTATTTTAAACAAGTGCCAATAGACAGGAATATTGCTAACATGAATTAAGGGAATAAGTAATTATTTGGAAACATGAAAGAAACAAAGAAATATGATCCGTAAACTTACCTTATTTCATAGCCTGTTCTGTTTGCTCTGTTGTACAAGAGTTGGGTGAGGCTGCCAAAGTAGTGATCAAGGAAACTGTTCAGCTATATATTGAGCTATTCATAAAGTTTTATTGTATCTTCACCAGCCTGTCAGTATTTAATAAACTTCTGTTCAACATGCAGTGGAAAAAGACTTAGCCCTGAAAATAGTTGCATAAATATTTCTGTTTAGGAATCTAAGTTAATTAATAATTGTGCCCTCAGATAGTCTTTGATTTCTGGAAGCTATGAACTAGTCCAAGAACATAAAAGTATTTACTTATATTGTTTTTTTTCTTCAAAATTTTATTTCTTTCATTATTTAGATGTTGTTTGGAAATTGTTTTACCTAATTATGTGAAATTGTTTTACCTAATTATGTGAAATTTAAACTATCACTAAAAAGTAGAAACATTGGTAAGCTAGGATCTGAAAAACATTTGCAGGAATTAACAATTAGAAGATAATATTTAACGAAGATATATAAAATAGGTATAAAATAGAAGATAATTTAAAAAGTAATGATTAAAAGTTATCTCCTGCATCTCATTATTAACTTTAAGTTTGAAGGACTGAGCAAATTTATTAGAATAAAATGTAAAAGAAGAGATATATAAATAAGTAATCTAGAAATAAAACCAACATTTTATTTATATTTTTTATTTAGAGCAAAAATTAAATTATCAAAAATTATACTAAACACCATTTCATACAGTAAAAATTATAGTATCAGTTACATTACTGGTTTAAGCCACTATAGTGTTTAAGTGTTTAAGATCAAAAAATTTGATACAAATTTATTTACCAAAGATAAATAAAATATGATTTCAATCAATGTGGAATACAAGAAACAAAACAGATAAACATGGAAAAAGAGAAAGGGATGCAAACCTTAAGAGACTTTTAACTATACAGAACAGAGTGTTGAAGGAAGGGAGGTGGGTGGGGAGATGGGCTAAATGGGTGATGGTTTTAAGGAGGGCATTTGTTGTGACTAGCACTGCATGTTAGACGTAAGTGATGAATCACCAAATTCTACTTCTGAAACTAACATTACACTCACAAGAGACCTAGGTACAAATGCCAGCTGTACTACATATTCCTAAGAAACTGGGGGCAAATTTGTTAATGTTTTAAAGCCTAAGTCTCTTCACAGAGAGGAAATAAAAATACCTACCGATAGAGTCATTATGAGATCAACCCTAAAACTGAGGTTAGTTGTTTTCCCTGCAATTTAAGTTTTCTGATTGGTTCAAAATAAAGTAACTAATTAGCAAATTGTCTACCCTTTTTCTCCTCTTTTAAGAGTGAGATCAAACACTACAGTTTCTCACCTCTTTGAACTGACACTGTAAATCTGTCAAGTTTTAATTAATTATCTTTTAGATTTACTTTTATGTGTAGAAATACTTTAAGTAATAGTGTTTGTCCTCTCAATTTAAAAAGCTTTATGTGATTTGAAATTTTCATGCCTTCTATTTCATATTCAGGTTTCCATGTCTGGTGCTGTGAGCGGGCCTTTGCCTTGAACAGTTTCTTTTTCTCCCTTTGGTCCATATCCTCCCACCCTAACTCTGGTTCTACTCATTAACTTTAAGACCAGGGAAGTAATGGGCTCATGAACTGCTTAGAGGTAAATTCAGACAAAACTACAATATAAAGGTATTCAATTATAGACATAACGAAGTTATATATAGTAATGAAAAATGTGTTTTAACTTAAAACATATTGTTTTTATCTAAAAATAATTGTGAGTTTTAAATTTTTTTTTACTTATTAATATAAAAACTGTGCAAAAATTTAAAATGGCATGAAGTAAATTAATAAAAGTTGAGTTAGGTAGGCAATAGGCAGAAAAAGTTGTAAACGCCAGCAGTGACACTGAACTATACTTAAACTACACTTTTACTAAACAGGACAGATTAGTGTTCAACTACTCTCTTTATGGACTTTGCCCTCTTTAGACTTTGTAATGTGCATTTCAGAATTTCAAACATACGGTAGTTAAATCATACACATCAAACATACACTTTGGGTTAGAAGTTATATGATTTATAATCCAATTTACAATAGCACCAAAAACAGTAAGATACTTAGGAATAAACCTAATCAAAGAGGTGAAAGACCTGTACTCTGAAAACTATAAAACACTGATCAAAGAAACTGAAGGTGACACAAAAAAATGGAAAAACATTCCATGCGCATGGATTGGAAGAACAAATATTGTTAAAATGTCTATACTACCCAAAGCAATCTTCACAATTAATGCAATCCCTATCAAAATACCAACAGCATTTTTCACAGAGCTAGAACAAATAATCCTAAAATTTGTATTGAACCACAACAGATGCTGAATAGCCAAAGCAGTCTTGAAAAAGATATATATATATATATATATATATATACATCAGCCATAAGGATTAATGAATTAATGAAATCTTGCCATTTACAATGACATGATGGAGCTATTGCATATTATGCTAAACAAAATAATTCAGCCAGAGAAAGATAAATACAATATGATTTCAGTCAATGTGGAATACAAGAATTAATGAAATCTTGTCATTTGCAATGACATGGATGGAGCTAATGTGTATTACGCTAAACAAAATAATTCAGTCAGAGAAAGATAAATAAAATATGATTTCAATCAATGTAGAATACAAGAAACAAAACAGACAAACATGGGAAAAAGAGAAAGGGATGCAAACCTTAAGAGACTTTTAACTATACAGAACAGAGTGTTGAAGGAAGGGAGGTGGGTGGGGAGATGGGCTAAATGGGTGATGGTTTTAAGGAGGGCATTTGTTGTGACTAGCACTGCATGTTATACGTAAGTGATGAATCACCAAATTCTACTCCTGAAACTAACATTACACTATATTTTAACTAACTAGAATTTAAATAAAAAAAAAATTGAAACAAACAAGAAAAGACCTATCCATCCTAGATCATTAACCTTCCTCTGAACTATAAAATGAAAGAAAGGGAGGAAGAATTAAGATAGTGGAGCAGTAGGAGGACTCTGGGCAGCTTCGTCTCTCAAACACAGCTAGATCAACATCAAATCATTTTGAACAACTAGGAAATTGATCTGAGGATTAAAAGAGCAATCTGCACAATTTAGAGGAAGAGAACGTAGCAGCTGCAAGGTTTAGAGACATGAATTGGGGGTGAGAAAGACCATGGTGCCATGGAGGGAAGGGAGCCCTTTTTGCAGAAAGAAGATGGGAAAGGAGGGAGAGAGGGGAAGAGAGAGCAACGCATGGGGATCACGCAAGAAAAACACTCTCCCAAGACCACTGGCTGGGGAACTGAGAGGAACTGACTATGGCAATTTTTTTGCAAACAGTGGCACTCAAATTCCTCAGTTTTAGAAGGCTGCGCCATTTGCCAGAGTCAAGCCAGGCAGGCAGTGGTGCTCCAGAGAGGGAGGGTAGAGGCCTAGGAGCGGACAGTGTGGTGTGGGGATGCCCTGGGTTGCCCTGGGACAGAACATTCCCCTTCCTGTAGCACATTTGGAAGAGGGTATATTGCTTCTCCAACGACAAGGGACCCCGTGGGCGCCATTGAGTAGCCACTCAAAAGCAGGAGACAGAGGTGCACAGAGGGCAGATAACCAGGTAGTAGCTTTTCACTGTGCTTCACCATAGACTCCAGGCACTTGTGTGGTCATGCAACTGCTTTTCTGGGTCAGAACGACACCTGGTGCAGAGCTGCAAGGCTCTGGGTGGGTCCACACCTTGCCAGGTCCTTTAAGATTTGGTCTGAGGGCAAAGAGCTGATGGAAGCCTGGAATAAATAAAGGAGGGGAAGTTGTTTGCTTTTCTGTTTGGGTTTCCTGAACACCAGTGGTCATGAGTTCCCTCCCCTGGCACAAGAGGGCAGGATGATGCCATTTTCCACCCCTGTCCACTGGCACAGTAGGACTTCAGCGAGCAACACAGCACCCCCAGTAGAGGCTGGAGCCCCTTATACCAAACCACATCCCTCTGAGACCTGCATAGGCATCTTTACTAGGGCAGGTCTGAATGTGAGCCAGTGCATTGGGCCTCTCCCAGAGGACCAATACAGGTCCCCTGCATGTACCAAGTCTACTGACCATAGAATGCTGCAAAGTGTCAGCTTCAGTTCTGGTAGAAATAGGACCAGGTTTTTGTTTTTGTTTTCCCCTTTCCTTTCCTTTCCTTTCCTTTCCTTTCTTTCCCTTCCCTTCCCTTCCCTTCCCTTCCCTTTTCTTTTCTTTTCTTTTCTTTTTTCTTTTCTTTTTTCTTTTCTTTTCTTTTCTTTTCTTTTCTTTCTTTTCTTTACTTTACTTTACTTTTCTTTTCTTTTCTTTTCTTTTCTTTCTTTCCTTTTTCCTTTGGAATCAGGCTTATAGTTATTTGTTCGTTTGTTTCCTTTTCTCATTGTTTAGATCAGGTTCTTTCTTTCTTTCTTATTTCTTTCTTTTCTTTCTTATTTCTTTCTTTCTTTCATTCTTTCTCCTTGGAATCAGGCTTACAGTTTTTTTGTTTGTCTGTTTGCATTTTTGTTCCTTTTCCTTTTCTCTTTTTTTGGATAAGGTTTTAATTTTTTTTTAATCAGGCTTATTTTAACAAACATATTAAAGCACACCTAGTTAAAGGTCCAACACTCACTACTGCAATCAAGGAGGAACTCTGTAGATGACTAACTTGTGGGAAAGAACAGCCAAAACACATTAGCAGAGTGCACACAGCATATGCCAAAAACACTTCCTGAAGCACCAGGCCATGGACAGTTTATGAACCCTTCTTAATATAACATTACTCTCAGGAGCAGGATACAACAAGCTTTTGTAACATGCAAAAGACAGGAACCTAGACAAAATGAAAAGATGGATGAATTCTCCCCAAAAGAAAGATCAAGAAGAAATCACAGTGAAGTATTTGCTCAAAATAGATATAAGCAATACATCTGAACAAGAATTTAGAACAGCATTCATAAGAATACTAGCTGGTCTTGAAAAAAGCATAGAAGATACCAGAGAACCCTTTGCTGCAGAGATAAAAGACCTGAAAACTTGTCAGGCTGAAATAAAAAATGTATAACTGAGATGCAAAACCTACTGGATTAAATCAAAATGAGGGTGGAAGAAGAGGAATTAATAGGTGATACAGAAGATAAAATTATGGAAAATAATGAAGCTGAAAAAAAGAAGGAAAGAAAACTATTAGATCATGAATATAGACTTAGGGAACTCAGCAATTCCATAAAGCACAACAATATCCATGTCACAGGATTCCCAGAAGAAGAGTGGGAAAAAGGGTCAAAAGGTTTATTTGAACAAATTATAGCTGAGAACCTCCCTAGTCTGGGGAAGGAAACAGGCATTCAAGTCCAAGAGGCACAGAGAACCCTCCTCAAAATCAACAAAATCAATACCAAGACATATCACAGTGTAACTTGCAAAATACAAAGATAAAGAGAGAATTCTGAAAGCAGCTAGGGACAAAAGATCCTTAACCTACAAGGGTAGACACATAAGGTTAGCAGCAGACCAACCCACAGAAACTTGGAAGGCCAGAAGAAGGTGGAAAGTTATATTTAACATTCTAAATGGGAAAAATATACAGCCAAGAATACTTTATCTAAAAGGCTGTCATTCAGAATAGAAGGAGAAATAAAGAGTTTCCGAGACAAGCAAAAACTAAAGGAGTTGGTGAACAATAAACCACCTCTGTAAGAGATATTAAAGGTGATCCTTTGAGTGGGAAAGACAGACCAAAAGCAACAAAGGCTAGAAAGGAACAGAGATAATCTACAGGAACAACTACTTTACAAGTAATACAATGGCACTAAATTCGTGTCTATCAATAATTAATCTAAATGTAAATGGACTAAATGCTCTAATCAAAAGACATAAGGTATCAGAATGAATAAAAACAAAACAAAACAAAACAAAAACAAGACCCACTGAGTGCTGCTTATAAGAGACTCATTTTAGACCCAAAGCCACCTCCAGATTGAAAATGAGGGGAGTGGAGAACCATCTATCATGCTAATAGACATCAAAAGAAAGCTGGAGTAACCATACTTATATCGGACAAACTAGATTTTAAACCAAAGACTATAATAAGAGATGAAGAAGGGAACTATATCATAATAAAGAGGTCTACCGAACAAGAAGATCTAACAGTTGTAAATATTTGTGCTCCCAACATGGGAGCAGCCAAATATATAAATGAACTAACAACAAACTTAAAGAAACTCATTGATAATAATACAGTAACAGTAAGGGATTTTAACACCCTACTTACAGCAATGGACAGATTATATGAGCAGATCAAGGAAGCGATGGCTTTGAATGACACACTGGACCAGATGGACTTAATAGACATAGTCAGAACATTTCATCCTAAACCAGCAGAATACACATTTTTTTAAGTGCACATGGAACATTTTCCAGAATAGAACACATACTGGGTCACAAATCTGGCCTCAACCTTACAAAAAGATTGAGATCATACCATGTATATTTTCAGAAGAAATGAACAGACATTTTTCCAAAAAAGACATACAAATGACTAACAGACATATGAAAAAATGCTCAACATCACTGATCATCAGGGAAATACAAATCAAAACCACAATGAGATATCACCTCACACTTGTCAGAATGGCTAAAATTAACAGCTCAGGAAACAACAGGTGTTGGTGAGGATGTGGAGAAAGGGGAACCCTTTTGCACTGTTGGTAGGAATGCAAACTGGTGCAGCCTCTCTGGAAAACAGTATGGAGATTCTGCAAAACTTTAAAAATAGAACTACCCTATGATCCAGCAATTGCAGTACTAGGTGCAATTGATACAAAGGATAGGGATTTATACAAAGGATAAAAAATGTATACAAAGGATAAAAAAATGCTGATTTGAAAGGGCACATGCACCCCAATATTTATAACAGCACTATCAGCAATAGCCAAATTATGGAAAGACCCCTAATGTCCATTGACTGATGAAAGGATAAAGAGATGGTATAAATATACAATGGAATATTACTCATCCATCAAAAAGAATGAAACCTTGCCATTTGCAACAATGTGGATGGAACTAGAGTGTATTATGTTAAACAAAATAATTCCATTAGAGAAAGACAAATATCATGATTTCATTCATATGTGGAATTTAAGAAACAAAACAAATGAACATAAGGGAAGGGAAGGAAAAATAAAATAAGATAAAATAGAGAGGGAGGCAAACCAGAAGAGATTCTTAACTATAGAGAACAAATTGGGGGTTGCTGGAGGGGAGGCGGGTAGGGGGATGGACTAAATAGGTGATAGGCATTAAGGAGGGCATTTGTTGGGATAAGTACTAGGTGTTATATGTAAGTGATGATTCACTAAATTCTATTCCTGAAACCAATACTATACTATATGTTAACTACCTTGAATTAAATTTAAAAAAAGAAAAATAAGTATTTTTTATTTTGCCTTCACCTATTCCTTATGCAACAGTTATATAGATCTGACTTTTTGACTTTTATTATTTTCTTTCTCTCTAAAGAATTTCTTTTAACATTTCTTGCAAGTTGTGTCTATTTCAACATATTCCTTCAAATTGTGTTTGTCTGAGAAAGCATTTCTCCTTCACTCTTGAAAGACAATTTTTGCTTGGAACAAAATTCTAGGTTGGCAATTTCTTCTCTTTCAACACTTTAAATATTTCACTCTACTCTCTTTTCACTTATACTCTTTCTGAGAAGTTGGATGTAATTCTTATCTTTGCTTCTATATAAGTAATTTGTTTTTAAACTATGGCTTCTTCCAGCATGTGTGTGTGTGTGCATGTATATTTTTTTCTCTTAGTTTTCTATAGTTGGAAAATGATATTCATGGATGTGGGTTTTTTTTGAGGATTTATTCTACACAAAGTTTTATGACCTTCCTGGATCTATGGTTCAGTATCAGACATTAATTTGGGGAAACTCTCAGCCATTATTGTTTCAAATATTTCTTGTGTTCTTTCTTTTTTCTCCTTCTGGAATACCCATTATGAGCATGTTAGTCCTCTGTAGTTTTCCTACAGTCCTTGAATATTCTGTTCTATTTTTTTTCACGCTCTTCTTGTTTTTCAGTTTGAGTAGTTTCTATTAGGATACCCTCAAGCTAAGAGATTCTTGCCTGGGCCACTTACCATCTACCAACAAACCCATCAAAGCCATTCTTCATTCTGTTACAGGGTTTTTCATCTCTAGTACTTATTTTTGGTTCTTCTTAGGCTACCCATCTCTTTTCTAAAATTATCTGTATGTTTTTGCATGCTTTCTGCTTTACCCATTGGAGACATAGCTTTCTAATATTTTTGTTATATTCCAGGTCTGATAGTTCCAACATTCCTGCCATATCTGATTCATGTTCTGATGCTCTATTTCTTCAAACTGTTTTTTTTTTTTTTTTTTTGGCTTTTAGTAATTCTTGTAATTTTTTCTTGACAGCTGGATATGAAGCACTTAGTATAAAGAAAACACTACTGTAAACAGTCCTTTATTAACCTTTTGGTAATATATAGGGAGAAGGAAAGAATTCTACAGTGCTATGAGAAGGCCTCAGTCTTTTAGTGCTTCTAGACTATGAACTTCACACATGCTCTTAGTTTTTTAGCTTCTCTACCTTAGATGGGACAAAATGGGCAAAGGCCAAGCTCCTGGAAGTAAAACTCAAAAAAGTGTGAGAGCCCTTGATGACTGGGCCCCCAGTTTTTACCTCTCAGACTAGTCCACATTGAGCTCCCATCAATTCATCAGTTGTGGTTGAGGTTTCCATACTTTGGCACTGGTTCCCATAGAGCTTTGTGCTTAATTAGCAAATTCCAGCAACTTACATGCCTGACTAAAAACTACATTTTCTTTCTAAATATTAATTTTCATCAACCTCCATATTACTATAATAATAAAATAGAGAGTATATCAAGGGTTGAGGGTGATAGGAGAAAATGTAGTGAGATGGTTCTCTCTGGCAATACTGTGCTACATTCTTAGAGAAATGATATTCCCCTCATTAATGCAAGGTTTCTAATACATCTGGGAAGTGTGATGAAATTGTCATGGGTATGACATTTACTTTGAATATCTTTATTGAAACTTTCAAAATAAGGTAAAAAATGTACACTTGAAGCTGCTTAAGTGAACCATCAAGTTTTATTTATTCTTGTTCTAAAAAAAAAAGTATGGAGAATACTTGTAACTTGATTTAACTTTTCTTTTACCATTTAGAATAAGAATCAAGTCCCACAACTACAATATAACCAATCAAAGTATCCCTTTTTAAATATAAACATGTTTTAAAATAAGAAATACACAAAGAGTGACTTTCTGTGTCTTTCATTTTGTCATCTTTTCTCCCAAAGGCCTAAAGAAATAATTTTATTTGTGTTATTTTAATTCATTAAAAATTTATTTTTCTCACTTAAGTGGCTAAGATTATATGATCCAGGCAATTGCAGCAGATTCTGACACACTATTTGTAAAAAAAAGTAAAAATAACTGTAAAAAAACCCTCAAAACAAAAACCAATCATGATTTAAGGAAGCAATACAGATCAAAACCTATGACGATGTAATTTAAGAAGTGAAGTGCTTGGAAAATAAAATAGGATAGGATCTGATTATCATAGGCCATCACAATCCTATAGATTTTAAGGATGAATCTTCATTTTGCAGATGGTTTTTGTTTGCTTGCTTTTTGTTTTCTTGTTTTAATACTTTCTCCTCTTAATTTCTGGTGTCAGATGATGTGCTATATTTTTAAAAAATAATAAATCAACTGACTCTTATTTTCTATATATTTTGTAATTTTAACTACAATGGAATGATATTGAGGTGTTTTGGGTTTGGAGTTTTAGCCAATTAAATGTTTTGTCTATTAATTTGTATTTGATTTATTTAAATTATTTTAATTAAAATGTTTAAGATAAGGAACATTAAATAGTATGTAACTTACCATTTGGTTATTTTTTTTAATTTATATTTCCATCCTTCATACTGGAGAGCCCCATATATATCACATAGAAATAAATCAATAAATTTTAGATAAAGTTAATTAATAAACTCTACAAAACCCCAAAGAAGAAAATAATACATTCTCTCTGCTGTTAGAAAGGTTATCCTGCCAAAGCCTGTAAGAAGAAATTTATTTCTCTCATTTAGCCTATTAAAGTTGGACAGACTGCTATCTATAAGAAATGTAAGTTAACATTTTTAGAAATAAATTCACTTCACCTTATTTACAAGAATTTTATTCTGTATAACACAGTATTGATATTTAAATCCTACTACTTAGAGCTCAAGTCTGATGTTCTGTTATGAAGACTTTTTTTTTAACTTTTCCACACCTCTTTTCTTTCCCTAACTGTTAGCAATTTCTATTATTTCTGAAACTCCATATGGTACCTTACTTTCTCTCATGTCTTTATTTTCTAATTTGTTTTATAAATATTTGCATATAGTTGCCAATAGTCTTACTAAGAATCCTTCAGTGTTCTAAACCACTTAGAATATGGCCTCATACTAGTTAGCTGTGGCCCATCAAATAGTGAATACTCAGTAAATATCACTGAATACATTAGCAAGTGGCCCTATTTATTTATGTACAAATCTCTCAGTGATAACAAAAGAACTTAAGAGAGCTTATATAAATCTATAAAACATCATAGAATATAGTATTTATAATTAGTGAATGGCAACAAGACAATAAATATAATTAGAAGAAATCAGGATTGATGATAATGACACAATTCCCTGAATATTTAAGATCAATGACCATAAAATTTGTTCTATGCTCTCTTGTAACCTATGCCAAATGAAAGTCAGAATCATTTATGTAATTTCCAGTGTTCATTAGCTAAAATAAAGCCATCTGTTCAGGAAGTTTACACCAATTTCCTATACTTAGAGTGTATATATATTTATTTCAGGTACATTTTTTTGTATAGGACTTAGGTAATCAAAATCACATCATATTGTTTAGATTTTCTAAGGCAATGAGCTTCGTTGGTTGTTTTTTCTACTGCTCCTCAGTATAAGCCTAATGAAAAAAATGAAAAGTAAGTTTAATATAATTAATCTTAAACCATAAATAATTTAAAAACAGCATGGCATTTCAAGACTAAATTTTTGCTTATCTGGCTTAATCCAAATATATATTTTAGAATGCCTAACTTTCCTGTTTTCAATTTTTAATCCAACTACACCTTTTGATATATACTGACACCCCAAACCACCCATGTATTAGAATCTACACCTCTGGACATCACTAGGTGAAAAAAAAAAATTCTGAGCAATCATAAACTGAGATACCAAATGTTACTGGACAATAACTTTCAATTTAGTTTAAGCAGCATTGTTATTTTTGTTAGTAAAGCCATGTTTGTGCAACAGCATGGTATCTCAGTTTATGAGATATTTGGTGTCTCAGTTTATGATTGCTCAGAATATTTTTTTCACCTAGTGATGTCCAGAGGTGTAGATTCTAACACATGGGTGGTTTGGGGTGTCAGTATATATCAAAAGGTGTAGTTGCATTAAAAATTGAAAACAGGAAAGTTAGGCATTCTAAAATATGTATTTGGATTAAGCCAGATAAGCAAAAATTTAGTCTTGAAATGCCATGCTGTTTTTAAGTTATTTATGGATTAAGATTAATTATATTAAACTTACTTTTCATTTTTTCATTAGAGGGTAGAGGGATGGGTTAGCCTGGTGATGGGTATTAAAGAGGGCACATTCTGCATGGAGCCCTGGGTGTTATACACAGACAATGAATCATGGAACACTACATCAAAAACTAATGATGTAATGTGTGGTAATTAACATAACATAATAAAAAAAAATTTACCCAGACTTTTAAATAAAAATAGTGGAAAATGGAAAAAAAAAAAGAGAGAAATTTCTCTTATTAGTGACAACAAAGTATAAGTTTCCTATACTTAGGACATCCTTAGGTGTGATTAAAGTTGCAAAGATTTCCCTCAATCTGATGGTCGATGAATTTAAGCAAAACAATTGTGTTTTCAAATGTGAATATGTACAAAATCCCAATAATAAATGGTACTGAATCTTAAAAAGCAAAATGTAATTTGGGGTCATTTAAAATGTTTTTAACTCTCTGGAAATAGAAATCATTAAGACCAGAAAATTGGCTTTAGTACACATTATCAAGACTACATTTTTAGTATTAAAATTGACTTTAGTACACATTATCAGGACTACATTTTTAGTATTAAAATAGGATACTCTCTATATTTACTAAAATGAAAAATCTGTATACATTCTCAGAGTATCAATGCCTCACTAAATTGACCACTTGATAAGAATTAATTGGCAATGACATTGGTTACACTCCCTAAGAAGCACCTCCAGTATTGTTCTCTGTTGTATGTACTTGAACGGTCAGCTGAAAGATGGTACTTTGATACCTTCCTGCAAGCGTAAAGGAGCTGACAAGAATATACGTGAATTCCACTCTCCTGTACATGTCTTGCTTTTTCATCTCAGAAGTGAAGTGTAGGTAGGGTGGAGTGGCAATAATTCAACCATATATAGCCCAAGAAATTTCATGTGTATGTGTGTGGATGTGTGTGTGTTTTAAAAAAAAAAAAAAATGCAAGTACTCAGGCTCTAAATCTAGACTTTTCTTCTATCCAGCAATTTTTTTTTTTATTTTGTTTTAAAACAGACATTTTGGGAGAATATGAGGAAAGGATGCTAGAAAACAAATTGATTAGAATATATGTGTATATATTCAGTTTATTATAAGATAGGAAAGATGCCTAAAATATCACATTGAGTCAAGTATCTTCATTATGAGAAAGAGTAATATTGAGAATTTGTGTTAAACTAGAAAATAGTAAAAGCTATTAATAGACAAAAAAATAAATATATATGTATATATATTAGTTCCTTAATCTTAAAATTATTTCTGCAACCTAAAAATAATTAATCATGAATGAAACGTGATTATATCAATCTTCATGATATCCACATTTCAAAGACACAACTTGTCTTATGAACAAGCACTGAATATAAACATGGTGTCTAATCATAATTAACTACTAAATAAGAATCTATAAGAAGATGGAATCATCAGGGAGTCTGGGTGGCTCAGCCCATTAAGCAGTCTGCTTTCAGCTTAGGTCATGAGCTCAGGGTCCTGGGATCGAGCCCTATGTTAAGCTCCCTGCTCAGTGGGAGCCTACTTCTCCCTCTCCCTCCACCCCTCTTCTCGGCTTGTGCTCTTTTGTGCTCTCTCTCTCTCAAATGAATAAATAAAATCTTAAAAAAAAAAAAGAAGAAGATGGAATCATCTGCATTCAATATAGCTTTTCATCAGAAATTGGTACACAAACAAACACATTTATTTTCAATTATAATTCAGGGTCATGAAACCAATATATTCTCTGTAGTTTCAAGATTGTCTTGTACTTTTTTAGGAAGTGGACATTACTAAAAAATAAACATAATTTTCTGTCCCTCAAAGATTTCCTATACTAAAGAGATACTAAAGAGATATTTTGGGGGAAAAATCATGTTAGAAAAAAAATGCACCTACCTGATCTATAAATATTTATTTGTACTAGTATATTAGTTAAAATATAATTAGATATTCATCTTTGTTTTCCAAATAGAATTTTGAGGAGTCACAATATTCACTTTCTGAAAGTGGACTCTTCATATTTTTCATGACAGTCAAGGCAATATTGAGCTAGATCTTAAAAGTTAGAACAGCAAAAAAATAGTATGGTTTATACATTTTCAATATTACTTTGGAGCTCTGTTCTTTCTCAACATCCCTTCCCTCAGAGAACTCATCCTTCAATTGTCAACTCTATACTGAAAACTGCTAAATTTGTTTTTCTAGTTTATCTTTTCACCAAAACTACAGTGTGCCTTTCTACTGTACATTTTTTCTTGTTTCATCTTCTCACCTAAACTGCAATATGCCTTACATTCTACTGTACATTTTTACTTGAATGAACCTTCATCCTTCAAAGTCAAATTAAATTCAGAATTTTTCCTGTCAAATTTCTCCTAAAATGTTTCAAGATATTTTAGCGTCACCATTTCTATTGTAACCATCCTCAAAATCTACCCATCATCTTTCATGCTTCAGTTCTTGCATGAAGCATTTTGATCATCTCAGCTCTAAAGGCTTTTTCTTTTATCAGAATTTCTATAAACTTCAAAAAATATATTTAAGAGTAGGTACAGCCACTCTGGAAAACAGTATGGAGGTTCCTCAAAAAGTTGAAAATAGAGCTACCCTATGACCCAGCAATTGCGCTACTGGGTATTTACCCCAAAGATACAAATGTAGGGACCCAAAGGGGTACATGCACCCCAATGTTTATAGCAGTAATGTCCACAATAGCCAAACTATGGAAAGAGCCAAGATGTCCATCGACAGATGAATGGTTAAAGAAGATGTGGTATATATATACAATGGAATATTATGCAGCCATCGAAAGTAACGAAATCTTGCCATTTGCAACGACATGGATAGAACTGGAGGGTATTATGCTGAGCGAAATAAGTGAATCAGAGAAAGACATGTATCATACGACCTCACTGATATGAGGAATTCTTAATCTCAGGAAACAAACTGAGGGTTGCTGGAGTGGTGGGGGGTGGGAGGGATGGGGTGGCTGGGTGATAGACATTGGGGAGGGTATGTGCTATGGTGAGCGCTGTGAATTGTGTAAGACTGTTGAATCACAGACCTGTACCTCTGAAACAAATAATACGTTATATGTTTAAAAAAAAAGAAGATGAAGAAGATAGCAGGAAGGGAAAAATGAAGGGGGAGGAATCGGAGGGGGAGACGAACCATGAGAGACTATGGACTCTGAGAAACAAACTGACGGTTCTAGAGGGGAGGGGGGTGGGGGGATGGGTTAGCCTGGTGATGGGTATTAAAGAGGGCACGTACTGAATGGAACACTGGGTGTTATACACAAACAATGAATCATGAAACACTACATCAAAAACTAATAATGTAATGTATGGTGATTAACATAATATAATAAAAAAAAAGTAGATAGATCTTGTTTTGCTCCCTATTGATTTCAGGTGTGTGGGACAGAGCTCTCAATAATATGTGCTGAGAGTCACCTGGGTGGCTCACTTGGTTAAGTATCTGCCTTCAATTCAGGTCATGATCTCAGGGTTCTGGGATTGAGTCCCGAGTTGGGCTCCCTGCTCAATGGGGAGTCCGCTTCTCCTTCTCCCTCTGCATCTCCCCCTCACTTGCTCTCTCTCTCTCAAATAAATAAAATCTTTAAAAAATAATATGTGCTGACAGATTTACCTAGATTGTCTTCAAACCTTACCAAACCTTGCTAATAGAATTTATAATTACCATTTTACAGATGGCTCATTGAGACTGAGAATAATGTTTATGCCAAAAATCACAAAGCAAGATTTGGGTTTAATTCTACACTGATTTATAATTTGAAGAATTTCATAGATCAAACGTTTTCTCCTAATATATCAAAGAACACTTTATTTTTCCTTAAGTGCTACTCCACTCTGAAAATAGAGCAGAATTAAATTAACTGTGAATTGACCAGTAAGTTAATGAACATGACTCTAGCAAAACTGAAACTAGGCTATTTGATGACAAGTAAAGCAACACCAGCTTGCAGGGATAATAAAATCATTGTGCATATATGACTATAATGAGTTATTTATAGTCACAATTAAAACCTACTAATCATAGATAATATGCACAGACAATAAAACCTAAAATCAAAAGATAGGTTTCCAAATATCAACACGTGAAAAGTATATAAAACAAAATACTGGAGATAGTATTTGAAAAGGATGTCATGATGAATTTTGAATTGTGTATAATGCCTATTTTATTTTTTTGATGTTATCATTTTAGCAGAGCATCAAGCTTGGGAAACACTGAAGGTCCTTCAATATAGTCTTGATCATAAATCTATATTGGCTAAAAAAAAAATCATAGTATTAACATCTCAAAACCCTTCCTATTGAAGGGAAAAACCCCAAGACATGAAATATAAGGATTGTCCCTTAGGACAGAGGGGAGCAGAGAGTCTCTTTCCCTGCTCTTACAGCTACTTGAACTAACAGAGATGATTCACTGGGAAGGAGTAGAGTTGTGGGTCTAACAGTGCTGACAGCATCCTAAGCAGATAATTCTTAGGCTTTATTCATGGCTGTTTCCTAGCATTGCTTAGCATCCTTTGGTTTTCTACCCTTTTCCTGAACTTTCTATTGATATTAAGAGTCAAAGTTTGCACTTGATTAAGCAGTTATACAAAAATTAGACTAATAATCTTAGTAGGCATCCATATATCCTGAATATAAAAAATTAAGAAAATAATCACTAGAATCTCCTCAAGATATTAGACAATGAAAAGTCATTTAATCCATATGATGATAACCAAAATGTGCTCTAACTTCTCAGTGTCTTCAGAAAAACCAATAGAAAATGTTACATGATTAGCATTTATTATGTATTAATTTATATTGATAATATTTTAAATTGGTAATCCATATAGGAAACCAATCCCCTACTCAACTAATCCCCTACTGTCCTTAATTAAACAGGACAGTCTATTCTCAGGCCATTTCCAGCGACTGTTTCCAGTTGCCTCAGCAACTTTAGATACTAAAAGCTCACTTTGAGACAATTAAGCCATAATGAGGAAAAGAGACCTTGAACAGTTTTGGCTTTTAACCTCCTAGGGCACCAGAAGCTGAGAGCAGCATCAGTCCGTACAAATATCCTTCTGTTGAGGAGGAGGTTTACCAATAATAAAAACTACACTTCAGTATCAAGTTTCAGGAATTTGGAAGGATTACCAGATCCACATACAGCTCATTTCATACCATTGCCATGTCCTTTCAGTTTGTTTCTCAATCCCCTGCATCCCTTAATTTTTCCACATAAAAGTATATAGTTTTTTTTTCTTAAGTCCTTAATATAGAACTTTTGAAAATTAGCCTCAGAATATAGACAGCTATTTACAAATCTGTCTCTCAAGCTAGATTACAACTTAATTTGAGAGTGAGAATTACATACTAATGTGGACTAATTACCTTTCTGTTTCTAAAGTGTTTTATACATTATGAACACTCAAAAGAAGTGGGTTGAAGTTACCCACATCTTTTAAACTAAATCTACTGATAAAAACTTTCAAGGCAGAGGATGAAAGGGAAAGAGGGAAAAAAATGAAACAAGATGAAACCAGAGAGGAAGACAAACCATAAGAGACTCTTAATCTTAGGAAACAAACTGAGGGTTGCTGGAGGGGAGGGGGTTAGCAGATGGGGTGGCTGGGTGATGGACATTGGGGAGGGTATGAGTTGTAATGAGCATTGTGTGTTGTGTAAGACTGATGAATCACAGACCTGTACCACTGAAACAAATAATACATTATATGTTAATTAAAAAATAAAATAATAAATAAATAATAAAAAGTAGATGGAAGGTAAAAATGTATTAAATTAATTTAATACATTTTTTAATGTATTAAATTAATTAAATTAATTTAACTTTAAATTAAAGAAATACAATAACTAAAATGTCAAGTGATTTTAGTTCCATCCTCAATTAGAATCTAATTGTTCACTTATTTAATTTCTGATCAATTAGAATCTCTATGTGACATCATATCTGCCTTATTCTTTGTGGTACTCCTCAATAACAGAACACATTATATAAAGATTTTAAAATTAATGATAAAATCACTCTTATTCAACAGAGCAATTGTATTTTCATTAAAGTGTGTGTATGTGTGTGTGTGTGTGTTGGATATTTATCTTTGGTTTTATATTCCCAGTCAAAACCTAGCTCAGTTCCTTTCTTTCTTTTTTTATAATTGAAGTATAATTAACATACATGGTTATATTAGTTTCAGGTATAAAATATAATGATTCAACAATTCTACACATTACTCAATGTTCAACAAAATAAGTGTACTCTTAATCCCCTTTATCTATTTCACCCATCACCCTACTCACCTCTCCTCTGGCAACCATCAGTGTGATCTCTGTATTTAAGAGTCTTTTTTTTTGGTTTGTCTCTGTTTCCTTTGCTTGTTTTGTTTCTGAAATCCCACATATAAGTCATATGGTATTTATCTTTCTCTGTCTTACTTATTTCACTTAACAGTATACTGTCTAGGACATCCATGCTGTTGCATATGGCTAAATCACATTCTTTTTTATGGATTAGTAATATTCTATGGGATGTGTGTGTGTATTCTTCATTCATCTAGGGATAGACACTTGGGTTGCTTCCATTCTTGGCTACTGTAAATAATGCTGCAATAAACATAGGGGTATGTATATCTTTTCAAAATACTAGTGTTTTTATTTTCTTTGGGTATATAGTGGAATTACTGGATCTTATGGTACAATACAGTATTAATATGTTTAATACAAAATTCAACTGAATACTTCCTTTAGATATACAGAGAAATAAAATGTAAAATAAAAATGTTTTTAAAATACTTTTTATGTTAATTTTATCAGAGAGCTATGAAAAATTATCTCTTCATTCTGCTTTATGGTATACAATGTTATTTTGATGGGACTAGGGAATTCAAGGTGCATAATAGAAGAAACAATTATTTACTGTTTATCATATCTCACTTAATTTTAAACTATTATTCAATTGTTTTGTTTCATTTCTGAAAATTAAAACAATTTTCTATTTCAGTCTTGAAAAACAAGAAAATCACTAGGGTCCACAATTATATTTGAAGAAAAAATGGTTGAAAACTTCTCAACATTAAGGAAAGAAATAGATAACCAGGTAACCAAGTTCAAGATTCCCAATGACCTCCAAGTAAAATGATCTGCAAAATTTCACACAGAAATACATCATAATGAAATTGTCAAAATTCAAAGACAAAGAGAAAATTTTGAAAGCAGCAAGGAAAAAAGTAACTTCACATTCATGGGAGCCCTCATAAGACTAACAGCGGTTTCTAAGCAGAAATCTTGCCAGTCAGAATGATATATTTAATGTGTTGAAAGAAAAAAATAAAATAAACTGTCCTTCAAAATTAAGAAGAACTAAAGGCTTTCCAGATAAGTAAGAGTAGAAGTTCATTGTTACCTGATTGGCCTTACAAAGAAGGTTAGAGGAAGTCCTTCAAGTGAGGGTGGCGGGTGGGAAAGGACACTAGAAAACAACATAATAGCATAAGAAAGTATACAGCTTAAAAAAAAAAAAAAAAAAAGTATACAGCTTGCTGGTAAAGATAAACATAAAGACAGAACTGTGATACTGTAGCAGTAGTATATAAGTGCGTTTAATTCTGGCACAGATTGGTATAAAAAATAACTAGAACATTAAAAATATGATACTGGGAAGACGGAAGACATCCTATGTCCATGAATTGAAAGACTTAACATGTTTAAATTGTACATATTATTCAAGGTGATCTTCAGATTCAATGAAATACGATCAGTCCCAGAGGCAATTTTTTGCATAAATGGGCAAAACAATCAAAAAGCCTATACAGAACAAAAGACACCAAATAGAAAACAAAATTGAGAAAGAAAATCAAAGCTAGAGTTTTTAAATAACCTGACACAAGTCAAACTATTATTTTGGACAAATGCTAGACTGTTAATGTTTCTTCTAAGCCTGTAATATTACTAAAATCAGTATACATAAGAACAAAGTTTCATAAGTGAAATTACAATTCTAAATAAGAAATATCAAATTGTGTTCTATGCCTTCCTTTAATACCATGTGTGTTCGCTAAGCTTTATTTTAATTTGCCATATGTTTAAGTAAAGTGATATAGATATGATGGGAACAAAATACACGCTTACAAGTCACAACATTTTCCTTTTCATGAATAACTTAGGAATAACAGGTAAAAAGCAGTTGATCTATTGGTTAATTGTTGTCAAAAAGCTTAACTTAATATTAAGTTATGCCGAAACAAAAATATTTGACATTTGACATGTTTTGGATTCCAATTCAATGCATTCAACTGCTTCAGGAAACATTTTGCTGCTAACCTCTTTCTCCCAAACCATAGATTAAGTACAGTTAACAATCAAATATCTTCAAGGGTTCACTTATATTTGAAGTAAAATAAAAATTAATACAAATGTTTGTCAAAATCATTTCTTTACTACTTTAAAATTCATAATCCTGGCTCTTAGAAAATAACTGATTCCAATTCTTGAGAAGTTTTGTTGGAGTAATAAACTCAATGAAAAACAACTACTGAAGTCCTCATCAAATCAAAAGTAGAATATTTCTCCATTTGGCAAGGGTATGTCAGTTCCTTTATTATTAGGCCTGTTCTTCCGCTTCCTTCACATATGGAATTCACCTGTATATAACACAGACTATCATCTTTTCACACAGTTATTTGAGACTTCATATAGAAAGTAATGAATCCAGACTTTCAGGAGGTTCATGTGAGAATATTTATTAAGCCTCTATTGTGTATTAGACACTTTACTAGAAATTTACATGAATCACTTGACACCCTCTGATTTGGGCTGTATTATTATCTCCAAATTACAGAAATCAAAATTTATGTTAGAGAGATTAAGTAAATTAGACCTATAATTTGTTACATATGCACTTTCCTAATCTGCTATGCTATTTGTATTAGCTAGACCAATGATTCTATAATATTTAATTTCAAGACCCCTTTACCTTCTTAAAAGATACTGAAGTTCCCAACAAGCTTTTGATTATGTGGATTTTATCTATGAATACTTACCACATTTGATAGAAAAAATGAGAATTAAAAATATTAAGTCATTTAAAATTATTGGTAATAATTCATCACATGTAAACATAAAAATATTTTCTGGAAAAATATATTGTACAAAACAAAAAATAATAAGGGAAGTGACATTGTTTTACATTTTTTGCAAGTCTCTTTAATGTTCAGTTTAACAAAAGATAGTTGTATTCTCATTTCTGCCTTGGCTTTCAACCTGTTATGTTATTACCTTTTTCATACACTTGTGAGAAATTAGAAAGGCTTATAATATATTTGTATTATTATAACAAGTTTTGAATTTATGGAGTCCTTGATTGGTCACCCTTGCAGAACCACTGTACTAACACATCATAAATACCTAGGGTACATCTACCTGTCACAGATCATTTAAATTTATTCCATTATTATAAAAAGACACTGAAAAATATACTTTAAAAATAGTTTATAAACAGAATTTTTCACCAAGAAATTATGCAGTTTTCAAAATGTCTGACACGTGGTGATCTTTTAATAAAATCAGTTAATATTTTATTATCAATATTAACATACTGTCTTTACATTGTCTTTACCTGTTCTTATATTTCCCTTACATGTCCTTAGTATGATCATAAAATATGGCTTTAGGAATAAAGCCAAAGGAAGCTATTTAATGATGAATGTACATACCACATTTTCTTTCATACTGCAGACATTTGTTACATAATAAGCCCTGTGCTAGTGTGTCAGAGGTAACAATAGATCCAAGCCTGTTAAAAAATATTAACAAACATTTCCCAGAAAGTTGGGGAAAAAAATATACCTAACTAGCTAAAATTGTCTGATGGAAATAGAGAGGAAAGAAATTTCTATGTCATACCAACCTGTTAAAAAGTGAAATACTGTGCTAGTTATAAACTATGTATTTCTGATAATGACCAATAGATTTGACCAAACTTTTTACTAATGCCAAATGTGAAACATGCATTAGTTATGGAGAAAAAAAAATACTTTTTTTTTTGTTCTTCAACATTGAAGGAATGGAAACACTAAAGACAACTATTGCAATAGTCTAAAACCACTAACTAGGCTCTGATTTAATTATAACTGACAGGACATTGTTCATAGGAATGAAACCTTTTTAAAAGGATAATGTGTTTTCTCCTTTTTCTATTTGATTTTATATGAAAAAAAATTCAAGTATTTCCATTTATAATTCAGAAAAGTGTGTCTAGGAGAAAAATGTATAACTATATAATTGTTGGTATACTATAATACAATGAAATATTTTAAATTCATGTATTTTTGATAAAATACAGCACTGAAAGACAATTTTATAATAACTAATTTCCTACAAGAAGGATATAACCATAAAATACAGATTAACAACATAAAGTTCACTGTGATAAGAAAATCAAGAACCCAAAGTGCACTGTGATAAGAAGATCAAAGTGCACGCTCTTTTTTCTCCATTAAATTATCTATTTTATAGCAATTGTATTTAATGAAGACATTTTACCTCCAGAAACCCAAACATGTTCTCACAGGGATAGACCACATTCTGGACCATACGACATACCTTTACAAATTTAAAGCACACACACACAAAAAATACAGTGCTCTCAAAAACCATGGAATTAAACCTGAAATCAGTAACAGAAAGATGTAAATCACAAATATTTAGAGATGAAACAACATACTGCTAAATAATGCATAGGTCAATGAAGACATCTCAGGAGAAATTTTAAAACATTTTACTAAATGAAAATGAAAATACAACTTATCAAAATTTGTGGCATGAAGTGAAAGTACTGCTTAGAAGAAAATTTACAGCACTGAATCCATATATTAGAAAAGAGGAAAGATTGGGCCCCTGAGTGGCTCAGTCGTTAAGCGTCTGTCGGCTCAGGTCATGATCCCAGGGTCCTGGGATCAAGTCCCACATCAGGCTCCCTGCTTGGCAGGAAGCCTGCTTCTCCCTCTGCCACTCCCCCTGCTTGTGTTCCTGCTCTCGCTTTCTCTCTCTCTGTCAAATAATTAAATAAAATCTTTTTAAAAAATTTAAAAAAAGAAAAAAAAGAAAAGAGGAAAGATTAAATAATCTAAACTCCCACCTTAGGAAACTAGAAACAGAAGAGCAAATTAATTCTAAAGTAAGCAGAAGAGAAATAATAAAAATTTAAAAAGGATTCAATGAAATTGAATACAGAAATTAATAGAGAAAATCAATGAAACAAATACTATATTCATTTTTTTAAGTTGTCATTTTCTTGGTTTCAAGGTTAGCCTCAGGACACAAAAGAATGCAAAAGAAGCAGAATAAATAAAGAAGGATATAAGGAAGTATAAATTTAAATTATATCTTTTCCTACATGTGTTTTGTTGTGATAAATAACATCTAAATTTATTTCCTACATTAAGCAAAAAATACATTTGCATTTAATCAGATTAAATTCATTTTGAGTATTTTGTTAGTCATTTTGAGCAATAAGGGGGGGTGTGCATCCTATTTGTTTGGAAAAAAAATCTGTTCTATTATTACAAAATCAACACTCAAGTAAATGCCAACAAGCTTAAGTGAATTGTTTGACATGTCATGAGGCTACGTTTTCTCCTTCAAGATCACTAATAGCAATAGAAATTTAAGAAATTTAAGGAAAACAGCCAAAGCAAGATAAATCTGTGAAGGCAAATAACTAAAAGTCATGTCAAATGACAGTAGTCAAAACATAAATAAAATGATCAGAAATCAATACAATTATTTAACCACTGAAGATGTACGTTATATAACTCTATATATCTTTGTATTATAAAAAAATAATATATTGATTGAAATAAAATTAAGCACTTGAAATATTTTGGATATTTCAGGTCACATTATGAAGTTACCTTCCTCTTAAGGAAAAAAAGAAATCTACATTTAAAAAATTTTCCACAAGATATAACTTCAAGGAATAAAATTACTTTAAAGTGATAACAATATATTCAGTGAGTTATTTTAACAAATTGTTGAAGTAAAGTAAAACATCTGGTATTGTGAAATGAAAATAGTTTCTAGTGGAGGAGAGAAAAAGAAAGAGAGTCCTCATTAAGGCTTTATATAAAACAATTTTGTCTTTTTTTGCTATTATTTTATCTTGTCCTCAAAAAATGAAATGAACCATTGTTCTAGAGTAACAGGTGTTCAATGTACAATGTACACAGTCAGTGAAAGAGCCAGGGATTTTTTTATCTCCAAAGGCCATGCTCATAGCATTAAAGCATGAATAACTTTGGATCCTAGCCTATGTTATATTTTAAGCAGTACATAATATGTTCATGCACAATGTTGGCATGAATAAACTCCTTAGCACTATCTGAATTACCTGAGTGAAGTCCCAGAGTTCATCAGGTCATTTGTATTTACAACGATACTAGCTTGATTGTGAGAGTGTACGTGCAGGAATCACGTTACAATAGAGACCAGTTTCCAATAAGTTGCTTTGTCAACTAAAGCATATTTCATCTCTTTCTCAACCATGGAGATTAGATATGTGGGAAGGAGGTGACAGGTTTTGAATTAAGGATGCACACAAAAGATAACTATTGTTTCATATCCAGTACAGTCTAAGACTTCCTACCCACCTCCAGAAATTCTAAGTTAATCTTTACTTAGACAAGCCTGTGAATTTCCAAATACCAGCTATTAATCTTTATTTTAAGGATTGATTCATCCTAAGTAGGAGATGATTATATATGTGCTTGTGGCATCTTTCAAAGACTTTTCATAGACAGGTGTTTCTGTCTTGCTGACTCTATTTCTTTACCCTTTTTCTTTACCCCTAATCATTACCTAAATCTTGCTTATGGAAGTTCACTAAAATAAACATTTAGCTAAACAATTAAATATGGTCAAACCATCCATTACTGCTTCCAAGGCAATTCAAGGGCTTACAAAATATTACATCTCCCTGACATGTGCTAAATACAGATAACAGAAGGTAGATAATTATTTATTTTTTTTAAAGATTTTATTTATTTATTTTGAGAGAGAGAGAATGAGAGAGAGCACATGAGAGGGGGGAGGGGCAGAGGGAGAAGCAGACTCCCCGCCGAGCAGGGAGCCCGATGCGGGACTCGATCCTGGGACTCCAGGATCATGACCTGAGCCGAAGGCAGTCGCTTAACCAACTGAGCCACCCAGGCGCCCGGTAGATAATTTTTTAAATACTTCATAAAATACTATTAAAAAACACAAACTTTTTTGGGCATTAAATTTTATGTTTCAAATCTGTGGGGAACTGAAAGTTATTCAGGAAATAGTGTTAGAAAAAGAGGATAATCCTCTGGAGGAAAAAAAAATGTTGGATTTTTACTTCACCCCTACTCCAAAATCAGTTCCAGATGAATGGAAATTTTAACATAAAAAAAGAAACATAAAAGTACTAGAAGAAAATGAGAAATTCTCTCATTCATTCTCTTCTACTTTTAAAAATTACAAAAATGAGTAGAAAATGCATCTAAGTATATTTCAAAACTCAGAAGCTATAATGAGAAAATATTGATAATCAAATACATAAAAATATAACTGATCTTCTTTGTCCAAAACATCCTAAACAAAGAAGATTAAAAGACAAATTGACAACACTTTGGTAATTCATATCAAAGGTTAGTTTCCTTTCTGAAGTTAACAAAATTTCCTACAAAGCAATAAGAAATAGAGCAATGGCCCAATAAAAGAATGGTAAAATACATGAACTGACATCACCTCCCCCAAAAAATGCCTCTTAAAAAATAAACATGCTCAAAATCACTCATCATAAGAGGTATAAAAATTAAAGTTGCCAGATCCTGTTTTGCCCCCGAGCAATAAAATAATTGGATCACACTGTGGTGCAGAGTGTTAAGGAAACAGTCCTTCTCATACGTGCAGCTGGGTAGGAAACTGGTAACAGCTTGGGGAACAGCAATTTGCGGACTATCTATTAAAATTAAAACTGTATGTTTGTTGACCCAGCAATTACACCCACAAGTTTTTTTTATACATGTATAATTGCATACATTCAAATGATATATATTCACTGCAGTTTTGTCTAGAGTAGCATAAAATTGGAACTATAGTTCGTTATACTATAACTAGTTAAATAACTTATGGTGTTCATATAAAACAGAATATTGTACAGCCATTTAAAAGAAAGGCAGAGTCTCTCATGGTTTGTCTCCCTCTCTGATTTCTTCCCGTTCAGTTTTCCCTCCCTTCCCCTGTGGTCCTCCACGCTATTCCTTATGCTCTACATATGAGTGAAACCATATGATAATTGTCTTTCTCTGCTTGACTTATTTCACTTAGCATAATCCCCTCCAGTTCCATCCATGTCAATACAAATGGTGGGTATTCATCCTTTCTGATGGCTGAGTAATATTCCATTGTATATACGTACCACATCTTCTTTATCCATTCATCTGTTGAAGGACCTCTCAGCTCCTTCCACAGTTTGGCTATTGTGGACATTGCTGCTATGAAATTTGGGGTGCATGTGCCCCTTCTTTTCACTACATCTGTATCTTTGGGGTAAATATCTAGTAGTGCAATTGCTGGGTTGTAGGGTAGCTCTATTTTTAACATATTGAGGGACCTCCATACTGTTTTCCAGGAAACAAACTGAGTGTTACAGATCGCAGGGGGGTGGGGGGATGGGGTAACTGAGTTATGGGTAATAAGGAGGGCAGGTGTTGTGATGAGCACTGAGTGTTATATGCAACTAATGAATCATTGAACACTACATGAAAAATTAATGATGTAATATATGTTGGTTAAGTGAACATAAAAAAAATAAAACTGCAAAAAATAAAAAATAAAAGAAGGGCAGATATTTGGTGCCTAGTATGACAGGACCTCCAAGGAAAAAAAGCAAGGAGTAAAATAGTTCGTATAATATGCATCATATACATGTGTTATCATTACTAAACTTGGGGGGAAAAAAAACTAGATCTGCTGAAAGTCACACACACAAACACACACACACACACCAGACATTGTTTCTAGAGTCTTCTCCTCCATACTACTACTGAACTTCATGATGCATTCACTTTGGTAGGTTGCTTGGTGTAGAAGAAAGAATCAGAATCAAAAGCTCTATATGCAGGTCTCAGCTTTGATATTTATAGAGCATGTAAATCTGGGTGGGTGCCTTAACCTCTCAGTCTCAGTTTACCTCACGCATAAAGCAAAGTAAAATTTTATTTTCATGAAAGATAGTGTGTCACAATAAATCAGATCATGGGCTTTGGGGCCACAGACCTAGGACTAAATTTTTGTCTGTTATTTCTTCGCTTGGTATCCTTAACACTGAAGCTCAGAAAGGTTAAATGATTTGGTCAGAGACATAAGATTGTTACAGACAGAAAAGACTAGATCTGTTGTCTGATTAATTTTAGTAATCTACTCACAACATCATAGAGTACATTCTCAAACAGAATTTCCTTGAAAGCAATATAAAAAGATGAGTAAATTTTCTTAAGTCGTTCTTGATCAACATAAATTTTGTAGTTTTTATTATATAATTAAAAAAAATTATTAAATACCTTGGGGCTTTACAGTATGTTGACTTCAGATTTCTTATTAACCTGAATGAAGGGGGAGAAATCGGAGGGGGAGACGAACCATGAGAGACTATGGACTCTGAGAAACAAACTGAGGGTTCTAGAGGGGAGGGGTGTGCGGGGATGGGTTAGCCTGGCGATGGGTATTAAAGAGGGCAGGTTCTGCATGGAGCACTGGGTGTTATACGCAAACAATGAATCATGGAACACTACATCAAAAACTAATGATGTAATGTATGGTGATTAACATAACATAATTTTAAAAAAGCAGTAAAAGCTGAAACATGGTATCATTCATTTTTATAATACATCTTTTCCTTCCCCTTTAAATAAAAGTAATATTTAGCAAAATAATTTGAAAATAAAAATACAGGGGCACCTGAGTGGCTCAGTCAGTTAAGCATCTGCCTTCGGCTCAGGTCATGATCCCAGGGTCCTGGGATCAAGCCCCACTTCAGGCTCCCTGCTCAGCAGTGACTCTGCTTCTCCCTCTGCCTCTCCCCCTGCTTGTGCTCTCTCTCACTCGCTCACTCTCTCTCAAACAAATAAATAAAATCTTTTAAAAAAAGAAAAAAACATTTAGCATTTAATTTTGTCTTGGATTCTTGTGGGAGAGTAGGTTTGGAAGTAAGCTTCAAGACAACAAAAGATAAATGGCACAACACAGACTGGAAATTAGTAACTTGAATATGTCGTTAGTTTTGGTTAAGAGCGTATGTTGTTTTCTATGCATTTAATTTCAACATGTTTTTGGAATATTTGAAATAACTTTAATATTTACTTTCCTCAAATTAAAACAGTACAGCAAATACTGTATAATAAACATAATCTTTAGAAATGACTGTGGTCTGAGAACATCAGCAATTCACAGTCCCTTTGGCTAAGACACTGTATGTTAATTCATACAAATGGTTTCTTGAAGAACTCATATTTAGAACATCAATGCATAATGCATCCAGTGTTAAAAGGCGAAAGATTTATACGATCTGAAGAGAAACCAGAGTGTATAATGCATCCAGTGTTAAATCCAAGTTCAAGGCTACCAAATAGTTTTGTTGCTTAAATTTTCCCTTTGGTTATGACATTTGTTCCTACTACCCTCACACTCAATTAGTAAGTTTATCAGGGTGATCTTATGCTTCATTCTTATTATCCAAAAGATATGTTTTCACATACATAAACATTGGTCAGAAATCAAAGCTAGGTTATGGAAAGTCATCTAAACAAAGAGAGGAAACTAAAGAGAGCCAGTGTCCTATGCCCATAATTACTAAACAATCGAACAACAATAAAGTTTGAAAGCCTCATTGATACACAGGAAAACATAATTCAATACTATTATTGGAGATTAGAGTAGCAAAAACAAGTCTTAGAAAATACATTTGTAGTGAACTATATAGAAGGATTTTTTTTCTTTTTATATAAAAAGTGATTTCCAGTAAAACTGTGAAATGAAATAAACAACAGTCCAGGATGGTCAAGAGACGTTTGTTTAAAAACAAAGCAAATCATTCAAATACATGCCTTACTTCCAAACTTTATTCAGGATTTAGAAACTTTTATTTCAAAAACATTTCAAGATCCACTGAGCATTTTTGGTCACTGAGTTAGAACGTGTTCTTAAGCACTGAACCTATCTATGCAATAATTGGTAATAAAACATAGATCAAGAATATCTATTTATTGGATCAAAGAAATTTCATGTTTACTTTTATTCATTAAGCAAATACAAATAAAATAAAGTCACATATTACAGGTTTGTTAGCAGTGTGTTCTGATTTTTTTATAGGTTTGCTGGGCAAAGATCTGAATTTGATGATACTTAATTGTCTACCGTCTAGTACCTATTCAGTTCACAACACCTAGAATAAACCTGTCTTTAATATCCTAAATGCTTGTGGAGTGTAGGAATTACATAATTTTAAGAAATAACAGAGCAATATACTTAGCATTCTGTAGTACTGACAAAACCCTAAATTTCTTCAAATGAAAGATAAAAGACATTTTGATTGAGAGTTATAAAGATGTTCTCTATAGCATTCTTTAGTTCCTTTGCCAAAATTGCTGCGACTGTCATATGTTTTTCAATACTAGAATAATTTCAGGGTAATAACTGGATGTTATCTCTTTCAGTATAATGTCTTCAAAGGTGAAACTTACCTCAGCACTGAAAGAAGGACAGGTAAAAGCCTTATGGGAAATAATTTGTTTATACCGTGACTAAGTAATCAGATTTGAAGGTAATCATACTATCAAAATAACCAAATGACTAGAAGTTATAAACGGATATCCCAAGGCATTTCCTGAGGTTTTCTGCTGTCAAGATTTTTTAAAAAATCAAATGGAGAATTATTTTCAATTTTTAAAAGAGTAATAAATATGTCCTCAAAACATTGTTATATACCAAGTATTTCATCATTATACTTGTATAGAGACAAAACAAAGGTAAACCTAAAATGGGTAAATTTCATTGTATGTAAATTATACTCTAAATAAAATTGAATTTTAAAAGTTTATTGAGACTATAGAAGCACTGTGAATAATAAACTAAGACTCACCCATATTTGGTGGCCAGAGTCATCAACTCCTCAGATTCAACTGTGATGTCTTTTACCAACATGCTCCCATCAAGCTCATCCAAAACTAATTCTGTTTCAGGGTTTGCCAAACTTGCGTTGTCATAAAATGGTCTGTGCGATTGTTAAACATATAGATTCCATGCCCCCTGCCAAGACCTACTAAATCTGTGTATTTAACATCTGTACCATGTGATTCTTAAAATGAGCACATTTGAGCAACAGGGCTTTAGTTTCCCCAGCCCCTCTTACCAATCATTTTGCTACTTAGGTTTTCATGTGAAATTCTTCCAGCTCAAATTTCTATTATTCTTTGAATTGTCCAAAGTTTTATGGACCTCTGCTTTCTAGAACTCCACATATGGCAGTATACATTGATGACATCCTAATCCAAGATTCAAAAAAGAAAAAATACAAGAAAAGACTTAACGATCTTCTATTTTGGTTCATTACATCAGGTAATGGAGTGAAAGAAAATAAAAATATGGCATTTGTACTTCCAATGTCACTTTCCTAGGTAGTCATAACATAGCAGTAATACTAATATTCCTACCTTCCAACTTATGATGTACTTTGCTCAAAAACAAAGAAAAAGCTTCAAGTATTTTGAAAGTGATTTAATACCTTTGAAACAAAACAAAACAAACAAAGGCCACTACCAAACAAACAGCACTGTATAATTTCACTACCTATTGGGAAAAGCAAATTTACTAATTTAAAAAAGGAATTTTAGGGTCCCAAGCAGTTACTGATTTCTGAATTCAAAGGAATGCATTATAATACTCACTTCTTTTGGTTATTAGCACTGAGGTTAAATGTACAGTGAATACAGCTCTCATTGAATAAAGTGGCCTCAGCAATCTAACTGATTATTTTGTTTTCTTCATGAATTCCAAATTATTGAATCGTTTCAGTTAGAGTTACAGAAAGTTGTCCAAACTGAGTACAATGATGACAAATGCCTAAAATTTCTGGTACCCAGAATAGACATAACCAAAGAAGCAGTCTCTTGCCTTGTTATAGCAAGGCTTATTTATGTTTTACTAAAACAAAGGTCCTTAAAGAAGTCACAAAGGAATCATTTGGAATACTGATCAAAAACAGACTCCTGGACCCAGCCCCAGAAATAATGATCCAAATCTTAAAGGCAGCGGCCCAAGAATCTGTATTTCAACTAGATTCTTAGGCTATTCATATGCTGAAACCACTTCGGGAATCTTCATATTTTATGACCCTAAACCTGATCCATATAGGATTCTTTCACAATCACTGAAGTCACAGAAACTATATCATAGCCCAGAAGCACAGAGGGATCTGTATGATAGTGTTATGTTAACTATCTATAAAACTATTTCTCCCAAAGTAAACAAACAATAAGAGAATTATTAGAAAACCTTCCTCAGAACCATCTGACATTGACTTTTAGCTACTCTTTTAGAGGACTTACTAAGGCCGCAATCTGAAAGAAGCAATACATTTTCCTTAAATGCTACAATTGCTAAAGCATAGTCACTCGTTTTAGTCAATTGCTAAAGTGTGTGTGTGTGTGTGTGTGTGTGTGTGTGTGTGTGTCTGTGCACTCTTGTGTATAACTTCCTCTCTCCCTCCCTCCATCCATCCTCAGAAGGAGTTTTTCAAGAGTATTTCCTGGCTGGCAAAAATGAGTTGGTAGTAAAGGGGAGGTAAGGGAGAGAGGGTATTACACAATACATATGTGAGAACAGTGATTTAAATTTTAAAAGTCTAATATTGTACCAAATACTGCCACGAATATAGAACTAGGAAAGAGACCAGATAATTAAGAAGTAACAATACATTGTTTTGTTGAAATATTTTTATTATTTGTTTATACATAATATTCTGTTTCCTGTCTACCATGCTTCTTTCTCTTTCTCCTCTCTTCCTGACTGCTGACTTTTCATCCTACCCTACCCACTTTCCTCATTTTTATATTCCTAATCTCTATAGAACATGATCACTTCATTTTCAGGTGAACAGTTTATCAAATTTTTACAGTATGTGCTTGAAATATTTTGGAGGACAAGATATGACAAAAAAAATTTAATAACAAGTCACATTATAACAGCATGTTTTAAATTGATCTTTGCCCAGTACATAAATCCAGTGATAATCAGTCATAAAATGATTAGATAACAAACACAATTATAGGTCAGCTTCTCCTCACATGGTGGGAAATGTGCTTTTGCAGGGCACATGCATTAATTAAACCAAAAAGACCCAGAAAACAAAATACATTGGGTATATAAATCTATACATCAAACTTACCAAAGGAAAGATAAATATTTTATTCATTTCATTTATTCTATTTTTTTCTGGACTTTAAAAAAAAAAAACACTTTTGAGAATAGCTGATAATCAGCACTGGTTTGCATAGGAATTGATGCCCTATGAAGCCATTTACCAAAAAGCACCTTGACAGCTTTGAAAGAGTCAATGCCTCTCATAGGTTACCAGGAAGCACAGAGAAGGTCTAGCAGAATATTTACGCAGCTCCATCTTAAAATAGGCTAAATAATTTATTAATATGGCTCCTTTTCTTTCACAACATTTTGAAAACAAAATGCTTTTAAAATTGAATACTGGGCGCCTGGGTGGCTCAGTCGTTAAGCGTCTGCCTTCGGCTCAGGTCATGATCCCAGGGTCTTGGGATCGAGTCCCGCATCGGGCTCCCCGCTCGGCGGGAGGCCTGCTTCTCCCTCTCCCACTCCCCCTGCTTGTGTTCCCTCTCTCACTGTCTCTTTCTCTGTCAAGTAAATGAATAAAATGTTTAAAAAAAAATTGAATACTAATTTTAGCAAGGTGAATCCTTCAGAGATAACAGAAAAAAAAAACCTTGAAGAGATGCAATTAAAATTATGACAAAGCATTAATTAAAAATTGAGCACATGTTCCAATATGAATGTTCCTACATATCTAAGATACAATTCTGGAGAAATTTGCATATTGAACCTGCCATTGCTTAGACAACATCATTTGATAAAATTATATAGACCTTTCATTATCATGCTTATTTTATTTATTTTTAAATCTTGGATAATGGCTTTTAGCTCCATGTTTTATTCACATATTATTAAAATTTTAAAATTACTTTCCCATTCACAATGGTTTTAGTCTCCAGTTTTAATTTCCATATTTTAGAAGTTTCCCTTAAGTCTCAGAAAATATATACATATGTACATAAGTAGTAGGTATGTATGTGTGTGTATGTAACAAGTATAAGATATCTGCTAAGTAGGTAAAGTAATTATATAGTATGTGTATATATGTAGTAGGCATATATGTATGTATATAAGTATGTAGGAGGGATGTGGTTTGTATGTGTGTGGATGTGTTGACAGGGATTTTGTTTTGACTCCATATCTTAGTATAATGTAGGTTCTCAATAAGTAGGCAATGAGTGAACTATGTTTCAAAATTTAGCATTAAATTTCAACTACAAAATCTTTATATTTTCTTGAAAATAAACTATTCAAGTTCAACACAGTTGGTATTTCAGCTATATTCAAATATAAACTTTTCATTTGAATCTTATCCCACAGGCTTTAGCATTTTCTTGGCATGAATTTTTACAGTTTTTATACTCTACGTTGAAAATTTACTAGTGCTTAACAACTCCTAATGAATTTTACTCTCCATTAATTAAAGTAGATATCTTCCTGTCATATATATTATTATCTGAATTTTAGATTCAATATATTTCCCTTTAGCTCCAGTTTAAAACAACGTGAGTGATGTTCTTCAAAGAAGTATATGCATTAAAATATAAAATAAAACCTAAATGTATTTTCAATCCACTGCACAATGACTATCTACTACCTATTATATAATCAAAGTTATAATACATCATAATAGGACTTTCCTTGCTTCTAACTTCAAGGCAATCTACCATGAACAATCATCCTTCAAACTATCCTTCATAAATTCTTTTTCACAGGATGTTATAATTAGACCATAGTGCAAAATTCTCACCCAGGTAAATTTTTAGTGTGTGTAATGGCAAAATGATATGAAACAAAAGTTATATAGAATGATAAGTGCTGGGACACCTGGGTGGCTCAATTGGTTAAGCGTCTGACTCTTGATTTCGGCTCAGGTCATGATCTCAGCGTTGTGGGATCAAGCCCCATGTAGGGCTTCATGCTGGGTGTGGAGCCTGTTTAAGAGTCTCTCTCTGCCCCTCCCCTGCCCCTGCTCCCACTCTCTCTCCCTCTCTCAAAAATAAATAAATAAATAAATAAATAAATAAATAAATAAAATAAATGTTATTTGTTTATTTGAAAAATAAAAAAATAAAAAGCATGCTCCCAGATATTGCCCTAAGAACCAGGAATAACAAATGAGACAGATATAATCCATGTTCTAATGAAAATTAGTCTGTTCTATTAATAAGATTATGACATTATTTACATAATGATATAACACTTTTATCCATATTCCATCTTGAGATAGAGGCATTTTAAATTAAAAACATTCACAGAGTTTACCTGGAATTAAATGGCTGTAAATATATTACTAAGTATACTAACTACAAATTAAAATATAACTAAGATATCTTCTAGCTTTATAATTTTATGTATCAGTGATTCTACATGATCTCAAATTCCTGCCCTCAGAATATGGAGACCAAGCTACTGATCAATAGTGACCTCACCTTCTACCCTCCTGCCATCAATCAGAGGATACTACCTTTGCTAAATACCAAGGTATATTATAAATCCCTCTAAACAATTTCATTTACACTGCCCAGTTTCACTTCTCTCACTTTTACTTTGTTTCAAATCCTCACAATATCTCCCTTTAATGCTAATAAACTTCCAAGTTCCTCAATACTGTTCAACTACTGGAAAAACAGAAACCCCGGGATAATCCCACTAACTGCTTTCTCTGTAATGTCTCTAAACATGGAAGGGTGAAATTGGCTAGAGAAATTCATCTCCCCATACTGGATCAGGCCTGACACATACAGTTGTGCATGTTGCTTCCAAATTCTAGAGTGCCCCAAGTCACAACCGCTACCACTCCCCAAAGCCATATTCAGAAGCCCCACTGGAATGGGAATAATTCCATGATCTCCAAGCTTAACTGAGTCCTTAAGTTATCTTTCTATTTCTCAAATGAGCTTTCTCAGTCAACTTTTATGTAAGCCTCAGAACAACGGGAAAACATTGCCTGGTATCAGAAAAGGGAGTGATATAATCAAATTTCCATTTTAGAAAACCCTCTAAATGCATAGAAAGGGATCAATGGAGAAAGTCAAAACTGAAGGCTATTGCAGTAATTCACATGAAGGGTGTTCGCTTGAATCTAGACATCGACAGTAAGCATGAAGAAAACAGCCAGATCTGAAGTAGGACACAAAATCCTCTGCTGTGACTTAAGAGCTGAAGCTGATAGGGCTACAGAATTTTTTTCCTTGCCCATAAGAAAGTCACCTTCTCGTAGGATGTCACAGAAAATTTAAAAAGCTAATAAAAAATACAAAAAAAATCGACCTTAGAAAGTGAATAGTGTTTTTAACAAAGAAAAAGTAAGCAAGTTAAGGGGCATTCATCACAAGGGAGGAGAGAGGAGTTGTACAATGAAATATCCTTAACAGGGGCACCTGGGTGGCTCAGTCGTTCAGCGTCTGCCTTCGGCTCAGGTCATGATCCCAGGGTCCTGGGATCGAGCCCCACATCAGGCTCCCTGCTCAGCGGGAAGCCTGCTTCTCCCTCTGCCTGCCGCTCTCCCTGCTTGTGTTCCCTCTCTCGCTGTGTCTCTCTGTCAAATAAATAAATAAAATCTTAAAAAAAAAAAAAAAAGAAATATCCTTAACAGACGTAGCCTCCTTCAGAACCTATGATTTAAGCAACACCTTGACTGTAGTGACATAATTAACCACATGCATATCTTGGGCAAATACCCCAGAAAGAGGGACACGAGGCAACACAGAACTTAAGCAGGCAATTTCCCTGGTGCTGGAGAAACAACCCGTAGCCGGACAACAGCGTGGAGTGACTGTCTGCATGGCCACTCTGTTCTCAGTGCTTGGTCCGCACTGCCCCCGGCTGCCAGGGCAGAGCTGTGGTGGATCGGAGCTGGGAGCGCCAGCCGGTGCCAGCTGGCAGCGACCGCCACCTTTGACCTCCATCCGGGTACCAGGGCCCGGAGTTTCCCACCCCACGGCCTGAGCCGCTTCCGGTGGCTTCTGAGGGCATCTTTCCCTGCAATCCTAGGAGCGGCGGTGGGGTGAGTCTTTCCGGGGAGATGGGAAGGGAAGTGGCGAGCGGAGTTGGAGATGGCCTTGGGACCTATGCAGGGTCCCTGCGTTGCTGATGGAGCAGAGGTGGGAAGGGGAGGCGCATGCTTTGGGCTCCTCAGGATGTAGCCTCCCTTGAAGGGGAAGCAGGTGCGGCCTGAGCTGATCAAGTGAGATGAATTCAGAGGGGAAATGGAGGCCTGGTCTTGCTGTGCTTTGTAGACTATTAAAGGATTTTGGCTCTTTGTGGAGACAAATGGAAGCTGCGGCACTTGTGAGCAGAGCAGTCACACAATCATCTAACTTCTGTTTAGTAAGAATCTCTGGTTTTCGTGAGGAGAAAAAATGGTAGGGTATCGCTTATGGAAGTAGGGACATCTACTGCAGGAATTAAACGGCGTTGGGACGCGTGGGTGGCGCAGTTTGTTAAGCCGCCTACTCATGGTTTCAGCTCAAGTCATGAAGCCAGGCTCCTGGGATGAGACCCCTTGGGGCTGCACGCTCAGCGGGGAGTCTTCTTGGGATTCTCTCTACCTCTGCTCCTCCCGCTCGTTCACTCTCTCTCTCTCTCTCAAATAAATAAATAAATCTTAAAAAAAAAAAAAAAAATTAAGCAGAATGCTGGTGACTTGACCCAGGATAGCAGTAATGAAGGTGCTAAGAAGTGGATTCTGGAACTAGATATTTATATATAGTGTTGGCCTATTACAAATAAAGCTGGTATAAATATTCATATACATGTTTCTGTGTGTGCAGTAAGTCTTCATTTCTCTGAGATGAATAGCCAGGAGTACAGTTTCTGGGTAGTATGGTGGTTGCATGTTTAGTTTTATAAAAGCTGCACAATTTTTTGGGAGTAGCTGTACCATTTTATATTCCCGTCAGCAATGTATAAGTGATGTCACTGTTTTTTATTTTAGGCATTCTCATAAGTAATATCCCATTATGATTTCAATTTGCATATCCCAAGTGATGTTGAACATGCTTGTGCTTATTTGCCATCTGTATATCCTTATCAGTGAAAGGTCTCTTCTTTCTCTTGCCCATTTTCTAATTGTATTTTTTTATTGTTGAATTTTGAGACTTCTTTATACATTCTGAATACTTGTGCTTTGTTGAATGTGTCATATGCAAATATTTTCTCCCACCCTGTAGCTTGTTTTTCCATCCTCTTAACAGGATCTTTCACAGAGCAAAGTTTTTAGTGTTAATGTGCAGCTCATCAATTTTTCTTTTTTATGGATGGTGCTTTTAGTGTCAAATCTAAGACCAAATTGCCTAGCCCTACATCCTGATGCTTTCTTCTATTTTTTTCTAAAATACTTATATTTAAGTCTGTGATTCATTTTGTTAACCTTTGTATACACTGTAAGAATCTTTTTTTCCCCCTTATGTATGTCCAATTGCTCCAGGACCATTTGTGAGGAATGCTATGCTATCTCCATTGGACTGCTTTCCCACCTTTTTCAAAACTCATTTGGGCATATTTATGTGGGTTTATATTTGGGTTCTTTGTTCTAATCCATTGATCCATTCCACCAATACCACACAGTTGTGATTACTATAGTTGTATGACAAGTCTTAAAAATATATGTTAAATATATGTCTTAAAATTGGTAGACTGATTGCTCCCACCTTAATTTTCTTTACTTTCTTTTTTTTTTTTTTTAAGATTTTATTTCTTTATTTGATAGAGAGAGAGCACAAGTAGGTAGAGCGGCAGGCAGAGGGAGAGGAGAAGCAGGCTCCCTGCTGAGCAGAGAGCCCGACGTGGGGTTCAATCCCAGGACCTGGAGATCATGACCTGAGCAGAAGGCAGACGCTTAACAACTGAGCCACCCAGGCTCCCCTTAATTTTCTTTTCTAAAATTAATTTAGATATTCTAGTTCCTTTTTACTTCCATATGGATTTTAGAATAATCTTTTGTATATCTACAAAAAATCATGCCGGGGTTTTGATGGGAATTACATTAAAACTATTATTTATCAATTTAGGGAGATTTGACATCTTTACTAGGTTGAATCTTCAAATATATGAACACATTATGTTTGTCTATTTAGATTATCTTTGATTTCATCAGTTTATTTTTTATTTTTTTTTTTTTTAAAGATTTTATTTATTTATTTGAGAGAGAGAGAGCACATGAGAGGGGGGAGGGTCAGAGGGAGAAGCAGACTCCCTGCTGAGCAGGGAGCCCGATGCGGGACTCGATCCCGGGTCTCCAGGATCATGACCTGAGCCGAAGGCAGTCGCTTAACCAACTGAGCCACCCAGGCGCCCCATGATTTCATCAGTTTAATGTAGTTTTCTTTTTTCTATAGCTTTATGTACTTTTCAACATGCAAGCCCAATCCATATTTTTTTAAACGAAAGATTTTTATTTATTTATTTGAGAGAGCACATGTGTGCACACGATGTGTGTGCGGGGGGGAGTGAGTGGCAGAGGGAGAAGCCGACTCCCCGCTGAGCAGGGAGCCAGCCTGATGTGGGGCTGGATTCCAGGACCCAAGGATCATGACCTGAGCCAAAGGCAGATGCTTAACCAACTGAGCCACCCAGGACCCCATGGGACCCAATGCATATTTTGTTAGATTTGCATCGAAGCATTTCATTTTTTGTGCAGTTTTTATTTTTTTTTAAATTTTAATGTCCATGTATTCATTGCTAATATGGACTTTTGTATTTTTATCTTATATCTTTCAGCCTCCCTAATCTTGCTTATTAGTTCTATTTTTTTGTAGATTTCTTGGATTTTGTATGTGCCATGTGCAAATAGGGACAGTTTTATTTCTTTCTTTCTGATCTGTATAACTTTTATTTCCATTTTTTTGCCTTACTGCACTTCCAGCACTATGATGAACTTCCAGTATTATGTCGAGTAAGAGTGGTGAGAGTACTCATTCTTGTCTTGTTCTCAGTCTGGGGGGGAATGCATTCAGTCTTTGCCTATTAAATATATTAGCTGTAGTTTTTTGTAGATGTTATTTATCATGTTATTCCTATTTTTATCATATATGGGTGTTGAAATTTGTCAAAAGGGTTTTCTGTGTTGTTTGATATGATCATGTGACATTTTTTATTTAACCTGTTGATATGGTAGATTGCATTTATCTTCAAATATTGAACGAGCTTTACATCTCTGGAATGAATCCTACTTGATTATGGTATGTAATTCTTTTCATATATTACTGAATTATACTTGGCTAATATTTTGTTAAGGACTTTTGCATCTGTATTCATAAGGGATATACATCTGTAGTTTTTTGTGTACTGTCTTTGTCTGATTTTGGTATTTGAGTAATATTAGCTTCGTAAAATGAATTGGAAAGTTTTCCCTTGTCTTATTTTCCAAAAGAGATTCTTTTGAATTGGTGTTAATTCTTTAAATATTTCGTAGAATTCTCCAGTGAAACCATATGGACCTGGATATGTCTTTTCTGGGATTTTCAAAATTATAAACTCAATTTCCTTAATAATTACAGGGTTGTTCAAATTACCTGTTTCATATTGGACAAGTTGTGAGAGTTTAGTTTTTTTTTTTTTTTTGAGGAATTGGTCCATTTCTTCCTGTCAAATTTGTGTGTAATATTATTCATGATATTTTCTTATTTATATCTGTAGGGTCTATAGTGATATCCTCTGTTTCATTCATAATATTGGTAATTTGCATTTTTTCTGTTTTTTTTTTCCAATTTTGCTAGAGGTTTGTCAAATTTTTTTGACCTTTTCAATGAACTAGTTCTTTCTTCATTGATTTTTCTATACTGCTTTCTCTTCTCAATTAAACTTAAATCTGCTCTTTATTGTGTCCTCATACTGCTTGCTTTGGGTTTATATTGATCTTATTTTCCTAGATTCTTTAAATTAGACTTTTTAATTGATTTGTGACTTTTACATTTTAACATGTGCACTTAGTGCTATAAAATCCCTCTCAATATTACTTTAAGTGTGTCTCGCAAATTTGATATGTTGTATTTGCATCTCATCCAGTACAATGTATTTTTTATTTTTTTAAAAAGATTTTATTTATTTACTTGTCAGAGAGACAGAGAGAGAGAAAGCACAAGCAGGGGTAGCAGAAGGCAGAGGGAGAAGCAGGATCCCCACTGAGAAAGGAGCCTGATGCGGGACTTGATCCCAGGACCCTGGGATCGTGACCTGAGCTGAAGGCAGACGCTTAACCAGCTGAGCCACCCAGGCATCCCAGTACAATATATTTTTTTTAATTTCTCTTGAGACTTTCTACTTAACCCATGGATTGTTTAGAATTGTATCTTTTAATTGCCAAGGATTTGAAGATTTTCGTATTGTCTTTATGTTATTGATTTCTGGTTTTACTCCATTGTGGTCAAAGAATACACTCTGTATCTCTTGAGGGTTTATTTTTTTTTTTAATTTGTTTTATTGCCCAGAATATGGTCTATCTTGGCATCTATTCTGTGGGACATGAAAAGAATGTGTATTCTGCTGCTGTTGGGTGGAGTGTTCTACAAATTCTAATTAGATCCTGTTGGTTGATCTTGTTGAAATCTTCTGTATTCTTGCCGATTTTCTGTCTAGTTCTATCAACTGTTAAGAGAAGACTGTTGAAATCTCTAGCTGTGTATTTGTCTATTTCTTCTTTGTGTTTTATCTATTTTTGCTTCACATGTTTTGCAGCTTTGTTGTTTGATGTATACTTACTTAAGATTGCTGTGTCTTCTTGGTAATTGATCCTTCTATTATTATATAATGTCCTTCTCTGTCTCTGGTAACTTTCTTTTCTCTGAAGCCTATTTTATTTGGCATTCACATAGCCACTCCTGCTTTCCTTTGATTAATGTTTGTATGATATGTATTTCCACCCTTATACTTCCAACTTGCCTATATTGTTATACATAATATTAGTATCTTGTAGACAACATATAGTTGCACCATGGTTTTTAATCCAATCTGCCAATCTCTGTCTTGTAATTGCTGTATTTAGACCACTTATATCATTTACATAAAAAATAATTAATGATATGTTAAGGTTTAAGTCTGCCCTTTTCCCCCTACTTGTGTTCTTTTTACTTTCTTTGTTTTAAAGTGTATCTTTGTATTTTTTTTAATTGGTTGCTGTAGGTACCACATTATATATGCATAACTATTATCATAGTCAACTAGGGTTATCATTTTATCTATACCTGTGAAGTACAGAAAGCTCATTTCCTTTTATATCCCTTTGTTTCTCCCATTTATAATTGTTTTAAATATCTCCTCTACATGCATTTGGAATCACAATAGGCAGTGTTATAATTTTTGCTTTAATTATTAAATGTAAATTAAAAAACTCGGGAGGAGAAGGAAAACCTGGTGTATTTACCCAGTAAGATATGATCCATTTAATATAGCTGAGTACAAATTTACCTATGTAGCCTTAACTTTGTTACTCATTAGCAGTGTGATCTCAGACAATTCACATTTTTTCCACTTCCTCAATTGTAAAATGATAGCAGTTTAGCAAGTCTATTTTAGGTATTCATTTCAGTTTTAAGGCTTTATGATTTTATGATATAGATAAACTTATTAGTGCTTTAATTATTTGTGGTAAAACACCAAGGATCAAACTCCATCACTAAAAGAATGTATTAGTCTTCTTTATTATAGCCATACCCAGTTATATTTACCGTACTGCTTCACCCTTTCTGACACCTTCACTTTACAATTCCTGAACAATACAAAAGTCCTCTACTACAGACATTCACAATTCATATGCACAGTTGCCTCTTTGACCTTATTATCACTGGGAACTGCTCTCTTCCCGTGACATTAAACTCAGAATAGTCGCTGCTACCTCCATATTTCCACCATTCCTTATCCTCCAGTTCCACGGACTTCACATTTTCCTTCTTCATCTTGTTAAGTTCCATGATTCTAAACACAACAGAAAAATCACCTAATTACTAATTGAATCCCCTATAACATCAAGTAAACAATTTCTCAGAGAAGCCCTCAATTGTACCAATCAACTCTTTATTTTTCCATAGTCAAATGTCAAACCACCATCAGATCTGTAAACATGGTCACATTTTTAATAATTAATTGAGAAAATTCTTCTTTCTTTCAGCTCCCACTCCATACCATGAAACTTCTTAACATGTTAGACTCTCATTCAATGCTACCATTTCTTATACATTACTGTAAAGTTTTTGCTTTGGCTATCTGCTGACATCCCTTCCCTGAAATTAAAACTTCGAACGTCAAACACTCAATGCCTTATAAATACCAAATTGAATGACACTTTCTCTTTTATCACAAAGCCTTGCTAGGTGCTCCTCGTTTCAGGATTTCCTTTTTCTACCAGGCATTACATTTTTATCTCCAGAGTTCTATTTTTTTTCCTTTTTTTTTTCTTCTTGCACTTAATATTTCTGGGGGGGGTCATTACATAAGAAACTTGAATAGTTACCTCTGTGCTGATCACTGCCAAATTCTTAACTCTGACCAGATTTCTAGAACTATATATTTCAACTGCATACTTAATCTTCCCACACAAATGTCCTACAGGCCTTTCAAATACAACACACCCAAACTGAACTTCCTTTCCCAAGTTAGCTGTTTCCCCTATAATTACTTTTTTCTGTAACCTTCCACCTACCCAGTTATTCTTTAATTTTCCCATTCTTCACTACAAAGTATTTCCAAAAAACCTTTTAAATATACCATCTTAATATTTCAAATCCCATACCATGTCTATTGCCATTCCAGAAAAACAAAACAGGCAAACAAAAAAGGAAAATGAACAAGCAAACAAAAAACTAAGCAGAGGTGTCCTTAGAAATATGAAGACAGTCATGATTAATTGGTGTTAGAGAAGTTAGGCAAGAAGAATAGCGTTCAAGGAGATACTATTAAATTGTCCAGTGCTGTGAAGAGGAAAAATAAGTTAAAGACAGTGTATTTGTACTGGTTTTGAGGACTAGGCTATTAGTCACATTTAGAAATGAATGGCAGATTAAGACGTAAAGGCAATGAGTGTTGACTATTCTATTTACGACTTTTGGCTAATGATCACAGGGATGAGGGAGCAGGAGGACATGGAAGACCACAACACCTGATAGATTCAGTTCCAAACAGTAGGAGAAAACATCTACCAATATAGGCAAAAAGGAGGTAGACATTTATATCAATAACAATTAATAAATAAAAAAAACTAATAGCTTCCATTTTTAGTGCTTGCTTTGTGCCAGGCCCAGGGCTTTACTTACACTTTATCATTTAACAAGTTTTACAAAAATCCTATGTGGTAGGCTTTATTATTTATTGGATCGAAACCTTGCCTAAAGTTTCCTAAGTAGTAAAATAGAAAATAACACTGAGTTACTTTTGTCTTCTATTATAAACAGCTTCACATTAGAGGTAATGTACATTGTCCCATATAATATCATAACAGAAAGTTTTAAAAATCCTGACTTGAGGTGAACTCCAAATGGAAAATAATTATTTACAAAGAACACTTTTTTTTTTTAAGATTTATTTATTTTGAGAAAGAGAGAAAAAGAGAGAATGAGTTGGGGGCAGGGGCAGAGGGAGACAGAGTATTAAGCAGACTCCCCACAGAGCATTGAGCCTGACACAGGGCTTGATCTCAGGACCCTGAAATCATGACCTGAGCCAAAACTAAAAGTCCAGTGCTTAACCTACTGCGACACCCAGACACCCCAAAAACACTTTCTAAATATGAAATTAGGGGCTAGGTTTTTAGGAACAGAATATCCTGAATATAATACAATATACTTTTAGGACGCAAAAAGTTAAGATTAACATTTTCTTAGGACTAGGGTTAGGCAAACAAGAGACCTAGTGCAGAATTTAAGAAAGCACTCATTCTTAGATTCATGCAAGTGCGAGGTCAGCATTTGCTCTGGAGGATGAATGCTTCCTTAGGTTTTGTGCCTTATGCACTTTGCTTGCCTCACCCTAGTCTTGGCCCTACCATTTGGTAAATTTAATAACATGCTTTAAAAATGTTACAAAAAGGAGAGATGCAGAGCTTCCAAGACCAGCAGAAACTGAAAGAATATGTGACCACTAAGCCGGTCCTGCAAGAAATATTAAGGGGGGTTCTATAAAAGGAGAAAGACCCCAAGAGTGATATACAACAGAAATTTACAGGGACAATCTATAAAAACAATGTCTTCACAGACAACATGATGACAATTAATTCATATCTTTCAATAATCACTCTCAACGTGAATGGCCTAAATACTCCGATAAAATGGCACAGGGTTGCAGATTCGGTAAAAAGGCAGGACCCATCCATATGCTGTCTACAAGAGGCTCATTTTGAACCTAAAGATACATCCAGACTGAAAGTGAAGGGATAAAAATCCATCTTCCATGCCAGCGGACCTCAAAAGAAAGCTGGGGTAGCAATTCTTATATCAGACAAATTAGATTTTAAACTAAAGTCTGTAATTAGAGACACAGAAGGACACTATATCATTCTTAAAGGGTCTATCTAACAAGAAGATCTAACAATTGTAAATATCTATGCCCCCAACATGGGAGCAGCCATCTACATAAGCCAACTGTTAACCAAAATAAAGAGTCATATTGATAACAATACGTTAATTGTAGGAGACCTCAATACTCCACTCTCAGCAATGGACAGATCATCTAAGCAGAAAATCAACAAGGAAACAAGAGCTTTGAATGATACACTGAACCAGATGGACCTCATAGATATTTACAGAAGTTTTCACCCTAAAACAACAGAATACTCATTCTTCTCGAGCGCACATGGAACTTTCTCCAGAATAGACCACATACTGGGTCACAAATCAGGTCTCAACCGATACCAAAAGATTGAGATTATTCCCTGCATATTCTCAGACCACAATGCTTTAAAACTGGAACTCAATCACAAGAAAAATTTGGCAAAAATTCAAACACTTGGAAGCTAAAGACCACTCTGCTCAAGAATGTTTGGGTCAACCAGGAAATCAAAGAAGAACTTAAACAATTCATGGAAATCAATGAGAATGAAAACACATCGGTCCAAAACCTATGGGATACTGCAAAGGCGGTCCTAAGGGGGAAATACATAGCCATCCAAGCCTCACTCAAAAAAAATAGAAAAATCCCGAATTCACCAACTAACTACACCTTAAAGAACTAGAGAAAAAGCAACAAGCGATGCCTAAGCCACGCATTAGAAGAGACATAATTAAAATTAGAGCAGAAATCAATGAATTAGAAACCAGAAACACAGTAGATCAGATCAATGAAACTAGAAGTTGGTTCTTTGAAAGAACTAATAAGATTGATAAACCACTGGCCAGACTTATCCAAAAGAAAAGAGAAAGGACCCAAATTAATAAAATTATGAATGAAAGGGGAGACATCACGACTAACACCAAGGAAATAGAAACAATTATTAGAAATTATTATCAACAACTATATGCCAATAAACTGAGCAATCTGGATGAAATGGAGGCCTTCCTGGAAACCTATAAGCTGCCAAGACTGAAACAGGAAGAAACTGACAACCTGAATAGGCCAATAACCAGTAACGAGATTGAAGCAGTGATCAAAAACCTCCCAAAACACAAGAGTCCAGGGCCTGATGGATTCCCTGGGGAATTCTACCAAACATTCAAAGAAGAAATAATACCTATTCTCCTGAAGCTGTTTTCAAAAATAGAAACAGAAGGAAAACTTCCAAACTCATTCTATGAGGCCAGCATTACCTTAATCCCCAAACCAGGCAAAGACCCCATCAAAAAGGAGAATTTCAGACCGATATCCCTGATGAATATGGATTCCAAAATCCTCAACAAAATCCTAGCTAACAGGATCCAACAATACATTAAAAGGATCATCCACCACGACCAAGTGGGATTTATCCCCGGGATGCAAGGGTGGTTCAACATTCGCAAATCAATCAATGTGATAGAACACATTAATAAGAGGAGGGAGAAGAAACATAAGGTCCTCTCAACTGGTACAGAAAAAGCATTGACAAAATACAACATCCTTTCCTGATTAAAACTCTCCAGAGTATAGGGATAGAGGGAACATTCCTCAAGTTCATAAAATCCATCTATGAAAAACCCACAGCGAATATCATCCTCAATGGGGAAAAGCTGAGAGCCTTTCCCTTAAGATCAGGAACATGTCAAGGATGCCCACTCTCGCCACTATTGTTCAACATAGTACTAGAAGTCCTAGCAACAGCAATCAGACAACAAAAAGAAATAAAAGGTATTCAAATTGGCAAAGAAGAAGTCAAACTCTCTCTTTTCTCAGACGACATGCTACTTTATGTGGAAAACCCAAAAGACTCCACCCACAAATTACTAGAACTCATACAGCAGTTCAGTAATGTGGCAGGATACAAAATCAATGCACAGAAATCAGTTGCTTTCTTATACACTAACAATGCAACTGTAGAAAGAGAAATTAGAGAAACGATTCCATTTACAATAGCACCAAAAACCATAAGATACCTCGGAATAAACCTAACCAAAGAGGTAAAGGATCTATACTCTAGGACGAGAGTATAAAGAAGACTCATGAAAAAAATTGAAGAAGACACAAAAAGATGGAAAAATATTCCCTGCTCATGGATCTGAAGAATAAACATTGTTAAAATGTCTACACTACCCAGAGCAATCTATACCTTCAATGCCATCCCGATCAAAATTCTAATGACATTTTTCAAAGTGCTGGAACAAACAATCCTAAAATTTGTATGGAATCAGAAAAGACCCCGAATCACCAAAGAAATGTTGAAAAAGAAAAACAAAGCTGGGGGCATCACGTTGCCCGATTTCAAGCTATATGACAAAGCTGTGATCACCAAGACAGCATGGTACTGGAACAAAAACAGATATATAGACCCATGGAACAGAATAGAGAACCCAGATATGGACCCTCAACTCTATGGTCAGATAATCTTTGACAAAGCAGGAAAAAACATGCAATGGAAAAAAGTCTCTTCAATAAATGGTGCTGGGAAAATTGGACAGCCACATGCAGACGAATAAAACTCGACCATTCTCTAACACCATACACAAAGATAAACTCAAAAGGGATGAAAGACCTCAATGTGAGACAGGAATCCATCAAAATCCTAGAGGAGAACACAGGCAGTAACCTCTTTGACATCACCCACAGCAACTTCTTTCAAGATACATCTCCAAAAGCTAGTGAAACAAAAGCAAAAATGAACTTTTGGGACTTCATCAAGATAAAAAGCTTCTACACAGCAAAGGAAATAGTCTACAAAACAAAGAGGCAACCCACAGAATGGGAGAAGATGTTTGCAAATGACACTACAGATAAAGGGCTGGTATCCAAGATCTATAAAGAACTCAAACTCAACACCCAAAAAACAAATAATCAAGTCAAAAAATGGGCAGAAGATATGAAAAGACACTTCTCTGAAGAAGACATGTAAATGGCTAACAGACACATGAAAAAATGTTCATCATCATTAGCCATCGGGAAATTCAAATCAAAACCACATTGAGATACCACCTTATACCAGTTAGAATGGCAAAAATGGACAGGGAAAGAAACAACAAATGTTGGAGAGGTTGTGGAGAAAGGGGAACCCTCTTACACTGTTGGTGGGAATGCAAGTTGGTACAGCCACTTTGGAAAACAGTGTGGAGGTTCCTCAAAAAGTTAAAAGTAGAGCTACCCTATGACCCAGCAATTGCACTCCTGGGTATTTACCCCAAAGACACAGATGTAGTGAAAAGAAGGGCCGTATGCACCCCAATGTTCATCGCAGCAATGTCCGCAATAGCCAAACTGTGGAAAGAGCCGAGATGCCCTTCAGCAGATGAATGGAAAAAGAAGATGTGGTCCATATATACAATGGAATATTACTCAGCCATCAGAAAGGATGAATACCCAACTTTTACATCAACATGGATGGGACTGGAGGAGATTATGCTAAGTGAAATAAGTCAAGCAGAGAAAGTCAATTATCATATGGTTTCACTTATTTGTGGAACATAAGGAATAACATGGAGGACATTAGGAGAAGGAAGGGAAAAATGAAGGGGCGGGAATCGGAGGGAAAGTTGAAGCATCAGAGACTATGGACTCTGAGAAACAAACAGGGTTTTAGAGGGGAGTGGGAAGAGAGGATTGGTTAGCCCGGTGATGGGTATTAAGGAGGGCACGTACTGCATGGAGCACTGACTGTTATATGAAAACAATGGATCGTGGATCACCACATCAAAAACTAATGATGTATTGTATGGTGACTAACATAACATAATACAATTTAAAAAAATGTTACAAAAACTATTACAGCATAAAAATTAGAAGCAACTGCTAAAGTCGAAGAATGTTATATGCTCACAGACTCTAAGACCATATTACTGCATCATCAAGCTGTATGTAGTATAAATTCAGTTTAAAATATTAATTAGCCAAGGTGAGAAGGGTTAAACAAATCAGTGTGTATTATGTAGTATATTATATAGCCATTAAAGTTGTATTTAAGTGATTTTAATGATATTGCAAAAGTAGCATGTATACTAGTAGGCAAATATAAGCAAGTTCTAAACAGAATTTATTATCTGATCCAAATTATATAATATATATTCATATAAAGATATATACATACATATGTGTGTATTAAAGAAAAGCCAGAAGAAAATATATCAAAATGTAAGTATTTAATTTTGGCTTGTAATCTTAGCTGTTACTTAAATATTTCACTTAATATTTTTCTATAACTCCAATATTTTCTTTAATAATCCTAGATTAATCCTAGATTAAGAAGAAAAAAATACTTTAAAAGCATGTATTTATTGAACATCTGCTGTGTTCCAAATGTAAAGTATTTGGAAATTAAAGATAAATTTAAAAAAATAGTCCCTGCCTTCTTCAAGTCCCACTGTTTATTAGAGGAGACAAATCACACACATACACACACACACACACTTAGTTGTGGTGTAATATAGTAGATTCTGAGCTATAGTGCAGAAAAACTGTCTATATGATAACAAAATATATGTTTAGTCTTTAATGAAATAGTGTGAAATAGTGTGAAAATAAAATGAATTGTATGAAATTGCTAAACCCAAAGCATAGTTCATTCTCTTTTCTTCTAAGTCATTTTTCACTAGAAGCAGAAAGTGATTGGTCAATGCCTAAACTTTTATGTGTGCTTCTCCATGCAGCAATGAATGACTGATGAAAAAAGAGGAACTAACGGGTTGAACGTTTTTAGTTAATAATCATTGTAAAGTTATCTCTGGCCATTGAAAGGATATAATTTGTATTCTCTTTCATTTCTGTGCATGTTTTAAGAGAAGATATCAATAAATTCTTGTATCTTTTGCTGAACACAAATTCATATTGATATATGAACATTATGCCTTTTATGCTTTGTACATTATATACTTTCTTAGTAAACTTAAATTTAAGTGTATGTTCTCTGCTAATGCTATAGAAGACAATTACAGATGTTTTCAGTTACTATAAATTCCATTAATCCATTAATTTATCTTACTTTGATAGGATGATTAATCTGCTTTATTTGACCTCAATAGTTAGTAAGTTTTATAATTGACACGTTTTGTACTTAAGTTTTCACTATTTTTCAGCAATACCTATTATTTTACCTTCCTCCAACCTCAATAAATGGAAGGATTCTTTGGTCTGACAGTTCTTTTTACTACTTAGTTTTCCACATTTAATTGTTCCTAAAACTTTCAACGAATACCTGGATGCCACAGTTAAGAGCCAAGTGCTTTCCTTCTGTCATTGTCTCTTTCCTTCTGTAGTTGCCCATAATTATCTAAATAGCTGCTTAAAAATTACATTTCACAGGCAAAATAATTGAGACATTAAAAATATCAGTGACTGCCAAGGACTGAAGGTGGGAGGATGAAGGATGAATAAGTGAAGCACAAGGCAGTTTTAGGCAGCGAAACCATTCTGTATGATACTATAATGGTGCATGTGTAAGTTTCCTAGAGCTGCCATATAAATTACCCAAAACTGAATGGCTTAGAACAGTGTAAATTTATTCTCACAGTTTTGGAGGCTTGAACTCTGCAATCAGGGTGTTGTCAGGGTGAGTTCCTTGTGAGAGCTAAGAGGGAGAATTCATTCCATGCCCTCTTCTAGCTTCTGGTGGTTTGCTAGCAATCTTCACATTCTTTGGCTTATAGATGCATCACCTTGATCTCTGCCTCATCTTCACATGGTGTCCCCCTGTGTGTGTCTCTGTGTTCAAACTTCTTTTTATGACAGTAGTCATGTTGGATTAGGGGCCACCCTAATGACCTTATTTTACTTATTATCTCTGTAAAGACTGTATCTCAAATAAGGTCACATTGTGAGGTTCAAGAAGGTTAAGATTCAAACATATATTTTGGAGGTAGGACACAATAGAACCCATAACAGTGGATATATTATCATATGTCAGAACCCTTGGTACTATGCAGCCCAAAGACTGAGCTTAAGTATGCTAATTAAAAAATATATTTAGGAGATCAGGAGGTCCTAGGAGGCCCCTTCAGCCTCCCACTGTAGGGGGTGAGGCAAAAGGTACTAACCTAAGTAAGTTTGGAAATGAATGGAGTCTGTAAGACTAAAGGCAAAAGGAACTGCACATAAGCACTATACTAGGGGATAAAGTTGTGTTTTTTTTGTTTTGTTTTGTTTTTTTGCCACAGAGGTACAGGTTAACAATCTGATATTGCTGTACATGTATACTGGAATTCAGTGAGTGAGTGCATAGTGGATGGTGGGAACCAGGTTTATCACTTTTGGAGTGGGAAATTACAAATAGCAAGGGAAAAGAAACTAGGACTATTCATGGGGTAATGGATTAGATTGAAGTCATCAGTAAGAACTTGTGTTTAACTGAGTTAATAGATGGTTACATATAGAAATATTCATAGATATGTGTATATACAGGGAGTAGTATACAAAGATACATTTATTTGCTCTATCAGTTGGGAAGGCCTAAAAGAAGTGGCATCCCAGTAGCAATGAGCACAATTAAAATCCAGATATTGGTTTCTAATACCATTTGCCACTAAAAAGAACCAGGACTCCTTACAGAAATGACTGATTCTCAGACTTGGACTATGGCAGGAAATATACAAGATGAGCCTCTAGCAGGAGGATCTTATAGTGCTAGAGAGTTAAGGAAGTGCTAAAAATAAATCCCATTAATGGAGGCAAATCAAAGGGTACAGGAGCCAAGTGAAAGATTTGAGCAACAAAGTATAGTACTGGATTATGACAAAAAGTATAAAATAAATATCCTTGATTCTATACTGATATAAATAAATGTTGATTACATTAATAAATGGTCAAGGGCAAATCTCCTGTGAAGAGGAATTTCGAACAAATTATGTAGGAAGTTTATCCTAAAAGAGTGGGAACATAACTCTTCACTCCTTAAGCATAAACTGCACAAAGCATATGGTACAGAAAGGGGAAATAAAGAGTTACAGGGGAGAAACCTGATAGTAGTGGATGGTGGGAACCAGGTGATCAAAAGCAATATCAATAGTCATAAATACTCTGTACCCTTGATATGATGACCTTTATCTCTGTGACCTTCTTCCCAAAAATCCATTAAAAATTACATTTCACTTTGCAAATATAAGCAAATTCTACTTTCTCTAATTAGTAAAAGTATTAATAACAATAATTGAAATATAAATAAGAATTAGAATGCATTATAGACTGACTGTGCTTCCTCTCCAAATTCATATGTTGAAGCCCTAATTCCTACTGTGATGGTATTTAGAAGTGGAGGCTTTGGGAGGTAATTTAGTTTAGATGAGGTCATGAGTAGAGTTTTCATAATGGGATTAGTGTCTTTATAACTAGAAGAAGAGAGAGATGAGCTCTTTATCTCTTCACCATGTGAGGACTCAGCGAGAAGGCAAACATCCATCTGTAAGCCAGTAAAAGGGTGCTCACTAGGAAGTGAAACTGCCTGGTACCTTGATCTTGGACTTCCCAGCCTTCAGAACTCTGAGAAATAAATGCTGTTTGAGCCATTCAGTCTACGTATTTTGTTATGCTATTAACTACTTTGTTAGCAGCCCAATCTAACTAAGACAGAGTGATTATAGTGCTTCAGATACTGTTCTAAGCATTTTACATATATTTTGTATTATAATAAAATGATTCATTTAATATTTACAGAATTCTTATGAGGTAGACTTGATTATGATTCTGTTATGATCCTCTGCCCACAGGGTCTCATAGAAGTTGTAGATCTGTCTTTTGAACCCAGGCAATCTGATCTCCGAGTCTGTGTGCTTAACAACTACGCAATGCTGTTTCTCAACTACTTATGTCTAGAACATGTCAGAAACAAAAATAATGATAATTATACATTTAAGTATGTGTGTGAATAAATAAATATGGTGGGGGGGCGCCTGGGTGGCTCAGTTGGTTAAGCAACTGCCTTCGGCTCAGGTCATGATCCTGGAGTCCCGGGATCGAGTCCCGCATCGGGCTCCCTGCTCGGCAGGGAGTCTGCTTCTCCCTCTGACCCTCCTCCCTCTCATGCTCTCTGTCTCTCATTCTCTCTCTCTCAAATAAATAAATAAAATCTTTAAAAAAAAAATAAATAAATAAATAAATATGGTGGGGTGAAAGAGAGCACTCTGAATCTGCTATATATAGGACAAAGAATAGAATGCACCTGAACAATCATCTTGATGAAACTTTTGCTGGTTGGTAGAAAACAGAGTTACTGGCTTCTCACTAGTAGGAACAAAAATGTTCCAGTGGTCTTCCGAACTCTATAATTGCCTCACTCTCTAAATCCAAAGATGGCCAGCAAAGTGCCCTTTTCAGTGAATTTCTGCTACCTCCTTAGTAGGGAAAAGCTAACTACATTATACTTCTTTTGAAGATGGAATTCATTCATATATAATAGATCTTGATTATTCACAGATTCTATATTTGTGAATTCACCTATTCACTAAAATTTACTTGTAACTCCAAAATTGATACTCGCGGCATCTTCTGGGGGTAATTGCTGGACATGTGCAGCACAGCTAAAAATGTACATATTCCCAGCTGAGGTCAAACACTGCAACACTCTGCCTAGGTTTAGTTCTCATTCAGAGATGACCAGAGGATGGGATAGTAGGTGGCAGTACAGTGTAATGCAAGAAGCTCCAGCCCTAGTGCCAAGTGGATGGGATTTAGATCCCACCTGTTAATGGGGCATCCTCAGGCATGTCATTGAAGATTTCTGAACCTCTTTTTCTCTTTTGTAAAATGAAGAAATTAGATCTACCAGAATGAGTTGTTTTTAGAATTTAAGATTATAATTTATGTGAGGTATGTGTGTGTGTAGTGTGCGTGTATATACAAAACATATACATATCTATCTATTTTCACTAGGAGCAAAGTTCAATATTTACTCAGTGTTCCCTCAGCCTTTATAGAACATAACTATCTGGGATAATAAGAACAGACTGTATTTTTTGAGTGTCTTATATGCCAGAAAGTCTGCTAGATACTAAGATGTTCATAGTCTCTAACCACAAAGAGTTTACTGTCAAGTGGAAAAGCTAATATTTTTAATAGGAGATTTTTTAAAAAATCTGAAGTCAAAGGAGATAGAACCCAGCCCTATCTAGGACTTTTGAACCTTGCATAAGGACATTTTTTTTTTTTTTCTGATTCCTCTCACTGCTTCCTTACTAGGAAGTAAGATGGAGTGTGGAAGCAGGCTCATCAATAATTCTAATTTTATAATCAACCTATTTTTACTATTCTTAATCCAGTTGCCAAAGAAAACCTTTGAAATGTGTCCCTCTTCTCTGTTTTATGGTTTCTAAAATAACCATAGCCCTTAGTTAGTGAAGGTGTGCCTTATACATTGACTGACCTCAGGCACTAAAAGAACTATTTTCTTATGGCCAGGTGCCTATGATTATTTATATTAGCCATGCCTCTTTCTTATTTAATACACTTGTACATGTGTTTTTGGGTATCAAATAACACAAACATCTAAGTTAATTTTTCTATTATTTTTAATCTCAGTAGATGCTATTGAAATGTCAAGAGAGCCACTGCAGTCTTATTAGTGAGTTTAAATGGCTTTTAATTAGTCTTAGTGCTAAATTTTTTAATGAATTGATACTTTATGACTACTTAACTCTTAAAAATATGTCAATTTCTATTCCCTGAAACTGAAACAAGAGCATTAAATTCAAATAACATATTTTCAAGTAAGGTATCCAGTTGCATCCCAACACAGACTTAAAGTATGATGCAGTTTAACAGAATTAATCTATCATGAGTGCAGATTAAAGAAAATTTACAACTTGAGACAGAAAGTATGGTATAGGTCAGATTTAGTCTTTCTCTTACTCACCCTAATTTCTAACATTGAAGCATCAATTTATCGAAATAATTCACTAAAACAAACAAAACAAAACACTACCCAATTCTAAACTCCTGTCATTTCAGTGTGTCTCCTTTGAGACTATCAGTTATGTCATCCCCTTTAAGTCAACTTTTAAACACCTTCCCAATTCACTTTAGTCTAATCGCAATAGTATAATCTCTTTTGTACAGTCTAAGGAAAGCTCTTCCTGTCTAGTTCTATCCCAGAACCTTACAAACCTTAGTCTAGTTTATCCAAATTGGTGGAATCTTACCCAACTGAAACAAACCATGTCAATATCCCCAGTGAGTTTCAGAATCTATGCCACTGTCTATTTCTTCAGCCTTTGCCCTCCCTTCTTGCCCAGCATCATTTCTTAGGTCTTTTCCAATTATTCAGACTCTTCCCAGAATCATTTACTTGGCAGATAGATGGGTCCTAAAATTGAGAGACAGGCAACTATTGGAACAAGGGCCACTTATTACAGTATCACTATCAACAAAAGCAATAGGTAAAGGCCTTCAGGTTTCTACTATAGAACTCTTGTTTATCCATCAGGGACCAGGATTGGCTTGAGTAAACTTACAAAACCTATTAGAGACATTAAACCACCGGTGTGGGCATTAACTTCTCACAAGGTGTTGCTAGACTCATGAAAGTTACACTCAGGAAAGCTACCGACACCAGCCAGGTATTTATATATGATCACAGGATTGGTCCTGTGTATATCCTTTTATAGTACTTTTAGTCCAGTGCTCATTACAACACTAACTTCTTTATAGCCTTTCTTATGTTTACATCCTCAACATATACTTACAAGGAAACAGAATTTATGATAAATTTCACGTGTGTCCAACCTTTCATGTGACCCTGAAAAACAAACTGATTTTATAATACACTCTCATCTTCTTTGTGGTAGTAAAAGTGCCATACATTTTATAGCCAATGGAGGTAAATTATCCCACCAAAGTGTAAATTTCCCAGGAATATTATTCAAGTCTATAATTTTTTTACTTTATCCCTACCTATGTAAGCTCTGAAAGTTACAAGCATACATTGAGGAAAAGCAAGAAAGAGACAGAAAGACAGAGACAGACAGACTTCTTTAAAAAAGTTAGGGAAAATTTTGGCCTGTTAAGACTGACACATACAATCTTGAACAGCCTAATAACTTCTTAAAATCTCCTTTCCTGGACTTTCTTCTCATTCCGGAGGTCTGGCTCAAGCAGAAATCATTAAGCTATTGTTTAATGGAATGATACAAAGTGTGCATATTCCCTGTTAACCCTCAGCCATTCTTTTTTAGTTCATTTTGTTTGCCATAACAAAATGCTATAGCTTATAAACAAAAGAAATTACAGTTCTGGGGGCGCCTGGGTGGCTCAGTCGTTAAGCGTCTGCCTTCGGCTCAGGTCATGATCCCAGGGTCCTGGGATCGAGCCCCGCATCAGGCTCCCTGCTCCGCGGAAAGCCTGCTTCTCTCTCTCCCACTCCCCCTGCTTGTGTTCCCTCTCTCACTGTGTCTCTCTGTCAAATAAATAAATAAAATCTTTAAAAAAAAAAAAAAAAAGAAATTACAGTTCTGAAAGCTGGAAAGTCCAAGATCAGGGCACCAGCAGATTCCGTGTTTGGTAAGATCCCACTTCCTGCTTCGTGGACCAGTCTTCTCACTGTGTCCTCAAATAGTGGAAGGGACAAGGGAACTCACTGCAGTCTCTTTTTGAGGGCATTAATCACATTCATGAGTGCACCACATTCATGACCTAATCAACTCCAAAGGCCCCACCTACTAATACCATCATCACACTGGGCATTAGCATTTAACATATTGGGTCTCAGGGGGATACAAACATTCAGTCTGTGACACATTCATTAAAATAAGGCTAGCTCACATAGTTAATGTATTTTCAGGCTTAACATAGCAACCCCATCAATATGAACCCTTAAAACCCAGCTTTCGCAGGTGCAGTACACTCTTTTAAATAGTACAAATCCAGGGGCACTGGGTGGCTCAGTCAGCTAAGCAGGTTAAGCATCTGACTTCAGCTCAGGTCTAGGGTCCTCCGCCCTGCCTCAGCCTCCAGCCCCCAGTCCGATTCCTGGTGGTCTGCTTCTCCCTCACCTTCTCCCTCTGCCCCTCCCCTCAGCTCGTGATCTCTCTCTCTCTCACATAAATAAATAAATAAATAAATAAATAAATAAATAAATAAATCATAAATATCTTTAAAAAAAAAGAGTACAGGGTGCCTGGGTGGCTCAGATGGTTAAGACCTTCGGCTCAGGTCGCGATCCCAGGGTACTGGGATCGAGTCCCACATCGGGCTCCCTGCTAGGCGGGGAGTCTGCTTCTCCCTCTGCCGCTGCCTCTCTCTATCTCTCTCTCTGACTCTCATGCATAAATAAATAAAACATTAAAAAAAAAAGAAAAAATATATTAAAAAAAAGTACAAACTAGAGTGAATCACTTTTATAAATTTTTGGACTCTAGTTATGCTAGATAGTAATGGTTCATATGTTTTCATTAGATTTTTCTTAGAAATAAAAATGTGCTGGTTTTTTTAACTTGTACACAAGTGATCATAGATTTTATTCATAGCAACCAAAATCTAACAACAACTCAAATATCCATCACCAGGTGAATAGATAAAAAATAAAGGTATACAATGAAATATTACTCAGCAAGGAAGAAGAATGAACCACTGGTAAATTTAACAACGTGGATGAATCTTAAAATAATTATACTAAGTAAAAGAAGTTAGAGATAAGAGAATACATATTTTAAGATTCAGAACAGGCAAAACTAATCTGTAGTAACACAAATCAGAAGCAGTGATTCTCTGGGATGCTGATTTAAAATTTCTTTTTTATACCTAGGCCATTATTAAGCCATTGTTAGCAAATTTCCTAAATAAATATTAGGCACTTATGTAAAAATGGATGTTTCCACTTTAAGTGCATGAATAACATACTAACATGTTTAGTGACAAAATACATTTGAAAAATAATTTCTCATTAGCATTTCTCCCCTTTAGGAGAACGATCATATAGTTGAAAAAAGAATGATATCCATTACCTTATTGCTTTAAAATTATATCTAAAATGTTCCCTTATGCAGTTGTTTTGTGATCATCTCATATGTATTTTAATCCTAAAATAAATAAAACACGTATTTTAAAAGAATTCATTATTTCATCTCACCTTTTTTAAGCCATAACATAATATTTTATAAATGACTAGTTTTTTAGGGTGATAAAACATTGCTTTAAGAAGCTACATCATTGAAGCTCCTCTCTACTAAGGCTAAGTAATTAATGTAAATTCCTTAAAAACCTTGATTTTAAAAATTTCTGTTTGAAAGTTTGGGAAATTTCATATCATAAAAAAGATTAATAATGTAATTAATGTAAAGGGTTAATTGTATAAATAGATTTTTGTCAGAATTACATTTGTAATTTTTTTCCTCCAATGAAACATCGGTGAACATACATCTTAAGCAGCATATTTTGCTTTCCCATTAACCTCTGAAACCCCATTTTAAATGATAGGAGAATTCTGTGAAGCTGAATACTGAATATGACCTTCTGAACATAGAATTAATTTGGGTTTTTTTTTTTTTTTTTGAGGAAGGCAAGATCATTACTTGTTGCTGTCTCACTGAAATGGGAAAAGGTCCTCAGTATATTTTGATCTTTGTTTCTGTAGGTACATGCAGTATTTGTCTCTTCTCCAGTACCTAATTTTGCCATAGATTTTTCTATGAAGAGAAAATTCATTGCTACTTAGTTTTTGTTTGGGGGTAAATGGATTGTCTTCCATTAATCATTTGAAATAAATGTCTAAAGACAAGCTACATTAAAAACAAACTAAATAAAACTTTGCAGAGGTTTCAGTGCAACCTGGAATATCAAACTGATAATTGAAATTTTTAAATGTGGTGATTCAGTGTAGAAAAGGCTTTTAGAACATAGATGTCTACAGCAAGCTTGGAAGGTATAACCTCAGATGATAAAATGTAGCATAATGATCCACAAAAATAAAGTTTATTAAGCAGAAGAAGTGCTTTTGACAGAAGGACAGATGTATTAATGCAAATTTTTAGAAGAATTTAGGGCAAAATATTTATGTGGAATTCAAAGTTTATAGTTTTAATTTGGTACCTGTATTCTCTTGTGCATACTCAAACACCCATCAGTCAAATACAGTTCTTTATTACCATTAACTACTGTTCAGAATTTGGAGAGGTCCTTGTGGTTTTAGTGAAGCAGCAGCCAGGCCAATTTCAGCTGTGGTGAGAGTAGACTGTTCCCAAGAATTTCCTTTCCAAAGACCTCTGCATATAGGTTCAAGGATTATGCTTTGACCTCATAACATCTTGATCAAAGCACCTCAATAACTGGCAACATTTAGACATGTTGATACTGGTTTGGCATTTCTTTAATCATTCTTTAATCAGTAAATTTGTCTCTAGGTCTTTTTACTTTTGCTGAATTAAAATTCATCTTATTCTGAGTCTTGGTAAATAAAATCCCTCTGTTGTGTTATTTGCAACAGTTTCAGGAGCTAAGAAATTTTTATCACACTTGCAAGATCACTTTGTGTTCAACTGAAGTTCTTACATCATTTTTTATATTTGCTATCATTGGTTTATTCTTATTAGTCAGTTGATTGTTTAGTCTTTTGTTTTCTGCCAAATATATTTACTTTACACACACACACATACACACACACACACACCCCTGCCAGATCTCCTGGTACACTCTTTTATACTAGTTCCTTCTTTTCAGTCCCATTCTAATTGATTCATCAGCATGGTTTTTTGTTTTTTTTTTTTTTAATTTTATTTATTTATTTGACAGAGACACAAAGAGGGAACACAAGCAGGTGGAGTGAGAGAGGGAGAAGCAGGATTCCCGCTGAGCAGGGAGCCTGTTGCGGGGCTCGATCCCAGGACTCTGGCATTATGACCTGAGCCGAAGGCAGATGCTTAATGACTGAGACACCCAGGTGCCCCAGCTGACTTAAAATTTGTTCCTATGCATTACCGGTAACACTTGCTATTCCAATATGATTTAAACTGCTCAAGATGACTTCCTGTTACCAAATTCCAATTTGTGCTTTGCTAGTAAAATATTGACTTGACAGCCTTGCTCTTATAATTTACTATTTAAATAGCTACTGTTTGTGACCACCCACCTGCCCAGAATATATGTGTAAGAGTACTGTGTACTGAATCTTTCTTTCTGTGTCCTGAACACATGTACAATATGGAGTACTGAACAATTCTTTTATTTCCATCATAATGTCCCTTCTACTTCCTCTGATGAAGTTTTTATTTTTGAAATCTTAAATTTCTCCATTACATAAGCTTTCCATAAATATTGCTCAGAATCTTTCAAAGGAGGTGAGCATCATTCAGTTGTTACTGTAGAGTTACACACAGTAAGCCCAAAACCACAAATAACTTATCTGATGTGAGCTTTTGCATGAAGACTTCATTTTAATGGGAAATAATATATCTGCTTAAACAGGAATGTTACTTTTCATGTCCCTAAATCACTTTGCTAATTGTCTTCTAGTAAGTATTATTAATTCCATTTGCCAAAATAAATTTTTAAAAGGTTAAATAAATTACATGTTCTATCAAGTTAATCTCTGTACTTCATCTTTCTTCCTTCTTGTATAACTAAGCCTGTCTGCCAAAAGAATGTGCCCTGCGCAAACAGTGACAGGATCGGCTCTTGATTTTTTTCAGTCAGAAAATCTTCCTTATTAAATCATAAACACCAGTATGAAGGAATTCACCCTTATTTATCTCCAGATTTCACTTCCTTCATCCCTGCCTTATCTCCTTCTGTGAATGCTTATTATAGTGATTTGAACATGGCAGTTCATGATATTTAGGGCATTATTATTACAGTTGCAAAGCATTATTTTGTGCCACAAACTGTGCTAAGCGGCAGTGTATACATCAGTTCCCATCTAATTTCCACAAATTGGTAGTTATTACTATTCCCATTTTTCAATAAGGGAAATTAATGCTTTAAAAAATGTAAAATTATTTGCCCAAGATGACATAGCTATTAGGGGGAGTGCTGGGATTCAATACCAGGCATTCTAACTATGGAGCCAATCTCCTCATTAACACACTATAACTTCACATTCTCCTGCCTCCCTTGGCCAGGTTCTAACAGGCATTACTTGCTATGATGCTGTATTTGTGTCCAGTCCTTAGTATCTTCGACACACATAGTGCTTTAAATGCAGTTGACCAGCAGCCACAATGTACTACTTCTGGTACCTAAGACTATGAACAATAGTGCTTGTGGCCGGCAACTTTTTTCAGATCATTCTCCAGTTTTACTCAATCTCCTCTCATTTCCATTGCTTTGGCTTTTGAATTCCTAGCTCTATCCTGCATTTGACATTAGTTTCTGTTCTATGTACTTGAAATCCCTTCTCGACATTTTTTTCAAAATTTTACTAGAATCTAGATTCCTACCTATATTAGATTGTGCTCATGCCTTTGATTTCAGATCCACTACTCTAGCCTTGAGTGAGTTGCATTCTTCAAAATCCTGTCTTACGACTTATCCATTCTTTCCACCAGGGGAAAGGTATTTAGATTTTTTGAGACTGACTCATATTAACTAAAATAGCAAGGGATTGATGTATAAACCAGAATGTCATTATTTAAAGTGAAAACTGTGTTACAGAGATCAGGATAGTTACATATGTTTCCAGTGGCTTTTCTTTCTGAAAAAAAATAACAAGGAAAGAAAAAATTGAAAAGAGAATATTATTTTGTGAACATAGAATCAAGGCAAGGGTAGAGCTCAATAATCTTAATGGATAATTTATTCTGATTGACAGCAGGACATTTAACCTTGGTATTCTCTCATGAGACACCTACCTCCCTGAGACAGTGTTGGAGAAGTTGTGACAAGTTCCTGCTCACTGACTTCCTTTAGTCAGTTCTTGGTTTTAATCGTTTTTCCTCCAACTTGATTGTTTTAGTTTTTATTTATTCATTGATTAATTCATTAAAAAATATTTATTGAATGCAGACCATGTGCTAAGCACTGAGTAAATCAGTGCAAACATCACATTAACAAAGCAGACATGGTTTCCGTCCTCAATGAACTTTTAATTTAGTGATGGAGTCACTTATTAAAGAGGTAATCACACAAATACCTAATTATGACTGTCTTCATTACTCTGAAGAAAATCTAAGTTGGTGTTATGAGACTGTAAAACAGAAGACCTGGTTTTCTGTGGGAAGTTAGAGAAGGCTTCCCTGTGGGAGTGATTTTTTAAATGAGGGCTTAAAGGGTTAATAGGATGGACCCAACAAAGTAGAAGAAGAGGCAGTGGGGACGTGGAACAAGGTCCTGAGGTGGAAAATAATTTGGATATTTTAAGTAATTAATAGAAAGTGGATGTAGCTGGAGATTAGTGAATGAGGAAAAGAGTTGGTATTAACAATGAGGATGCAGAGGTGAGGATTTGGGAGGTAGAGATCATGCAGAGTATTCCTGAATATATTACAGATTTTGGACTCAGGGAATTTTTGTAGGGTTTTTAAGCAGGGAAGAAACTGATTAGAACTGCTTTTAAAATTATTAGTTTTGCTGCTATCATAAAGGTGTTTAATGTGTTTAGGATCAAAAAATATGGTTAGAGTAATTAGCTATTGCTATAGTTCAGGAATAAATTATGATGGCTTAATGAATAGTTTCTTAGAGATGGAGAGAAATGATTCCTGAAATATTTGGGATATAAAATCAATAGACTCTCTTGTTCCTGCCATGGATTCCTGAGACTATACTTACATCATTCTGACCAAATCTGATTATATAAGAAACTCCTCAACAGAAATAACTGCATAGGATATTCTGCAGATGGCTAATAGTTTCCATTATGAACTGATAGTATTATGCTTATGATTTTTACTTCAGAGGTCTCTTTCTAAGTTCTTAAGAGTAGAATATTGCTGACTCTTACAGATTTATTGCAGAGATCAATATTTTTTTGTTGAAATTAGTAGAGTATGTGCAGAGTTGTGAGAGCTGTGATAGCAACCTGGAAGACTCTAGAAAAACCTGATCGCCAATTGTACAACCACTGTAATCTCGCCAATCTCTCATAGCAGCGTAAGTAGGTCTTTTCCTGCTGCTCATAAAAGGCTACATGGAAACAATGATTATTAATCAGTACAGAGATAAAGATGGCAGTACAACCAAATTCAAGGAGCTGGAGTTTATTTTCATAAAATGTGCTTAAATGAATGTTTTAAACCATGATGATAAGAGATTCTTTTTTTTCTTGCAAAAGAATTGCATGATGATTTCAGATGCAGTTTGAACAAGTCAGCGTTTTTCCAAATCAAGAATGCTTTTTAAAAAATTGCAATAGTTTGAATAATTATAACTATGCCATTAAGTGATTCAGCAGCTAAGGTCTTTTAAGTGTAGAATTGTGGTTAATCTTTTCCTTCAAATAATTTCCAGACTTTGCTGTTCTACAAACTTAATAGTTGACTTAAGCTAATACAGACTGAAACTGAAATGAGCTATGAACAGGGAGCTAAAGCTATGCTCTTCACCATTCCAAGAAGTTCTTGCTTAGGCTGACCTGGGTGTCAGGACATCAGATTAGATACCACATGACTGTCTGTCAAACAGTAATTTAACTTCTTCTTAATTGCTATTGTGTGTTCTGTCTATACCAATAGTTTTTAATACCTTAAAATAACCTTGCATGTGTAAGTCACATCTTCCAAAACTAGTTTGTCATTTCATTGAGATCATACAGTTTTCTGTTTACAATGGCTTGCCTTCAAGCAGTGGAGGTTCAATAACTCTAGGCAAAATACAGTACCAAAAATTCTTGTCAATACCTCACAAGCTTTTTGACAAGTAACTTTGCATCATTCCTAGAACCTATAAGTCACATTTTAAATATCATATAAGAAGCATCATGTTACATTGTTTTATTCACAAAATTCCTGTACCTTTGTTGCCTGTGTTATAGTAGGTTTAATTTTTTTTATACTTTATTTATTTGAGAGAGACAGAGTTAGTGAGAGAGAGCACGAGCAGGAAGGAGGGGGAGAAACAGACTCCTCACTGAGCAGGGAGCCCGATGCCTGGCTGATCCCAGGACCCTGGGATCATGATCTGAGCTGAGGACAGATGCTTAACCAACTGAGCCACCCAGATGCCCCAGCAGGTTTAAAATTTAAAGTGATAGAATTAAATTCTTTACTCAAAACACAAAAGATAAAAATGGGGCGAGGGGGGTTACTGGTACAGAAACAGGACTAGTATAAGTGGGAAAAATCCAGAGGTAGTATTACAGACAGCAATGTTAAAGTCATTCAAAAATAAGCCTTAAAAATTGTATCTTTTACTTTAAGGAAGAAGCCTATAATACAGAGAACTTCCAAAGATATTTTTAAAAGGCACATATATTATTGAGGGCTCTTCTCCTATTTCAATTCTAACAATATTTAATTATGAAAACAGTAGATTCTCTACTCGGCACTGTGAAGGCTGTGTCTGCATAGGAAAAGCAAAGCAGAGAATTGAGACCATTATTTCAAATAATACCAGAAACTTTAATAGCCCTGTGAATAAGAAGGAAGTGGGAATGTTTTTAAACGTCCACTTTCTCATCCTTCACATACCTATGTGAGATCAATCTCTATTGGCGTTTCATCTATCCCCAAGGGCTGTAGTTAAAGGACAAAATCTACTAATGGGAACCATGGCCTGGATTCTTCCATGCTAGTTCTGAGCAAAAACATTATAATTAATAACATTCCCTTGTTTGTGAATGCTTTAAAACTTATTTATTATTTTCTACTGCTTAGAATGCACATGCATCCAGAGAATAAAATATAAGCATATATAATAAACAAAACATATACATGAAGCCCCATAGAAGAGAGTAAATATAAGATCACAAACAAGTAAGTGAAGTCAGCTGCAGTATTTTCTGTACCATTCACACTGAAGAATCTGAGTCTCAGGACCTATGTCAACACAATAAAAATAATTCCAAGTAATGTGTATAATGCCCAATGATGCAAGCACTGGAAAAATATAAACAGAGATATAAAAGATTGTTCATAGATATGAAGAAATCTGCTCATTTATTTGATTTCCTTCTACTAATTTACATACACCCACTTCCCATCTAATGAATGGTAGAATAGCTCTAAATTTTTAATATTTTATTGTATATACAGCTCATTTCCTGTTTTACATCAATCAGCACATTCAGTCTGCCCTTTTGTCCCTCACTGATGTTCAAGGCACATGTAGAAGGAGCCCACCACAAGATTAAATATGAAGTATAGAATTCATCAGAGTGGCTTAAAAATCAGAGGGGCGTATCATTGACCACTAGGCTAGACACATGTTGACTCTTGTAAAATCAGGTAATTGGCAAAGTCTGGGTCATCTGGCTCTGCACAGCACAAAGTATTGCATAGCACCATGAGTAGATACTGCCCTTTCTCACCCTACAAATGCCTCACTTTTTTGGCTCAACCAGAATTAACTTCTGTTATTTTGCTCTACATAAAACTTATGATAGGATCTAAAATATTTTACTATAGGAAGTTAAGGCAATCTCTCATTTTTAGCATGTTAGTCTCCCTCTCTCTAACTTGAAAGGAATGGTTAAGATGGATAGAGGTAAGGCACATCGTAATTGAACTTTTACAACATCCTTGGACATTTTCCAGCATAGGAATCTACTAAATACTTCTATCAAACAAAAGTGACTCCTTTTGCTGAATTTGCCAGTCTCTCCCTCAAGTTATCCATTCTTACTACTCTGAAGAGAACTACAGTTAGGAATGGACTGAACATAGAAAATCATATTGCTTATAGGATTTTTGACATTAGAATTCATTATTACACTGATGTAGTTTTCCCACTGATGAGTATCTTGATATTCAAAATTATATGATCTCCCCTATACTGGGATACATTTCAAACTCCTTAGTATACATTTAAGCCCTTCTCACTATGGCCCCAATTTGCCTTATTAGTATCTTTAACCATTCCCACCAACTCACCAAATCTCTTACATTTTAATATTCCATACTCTTTTATACCTGTGTGCCTTTGCCCAAGTTGTGTAGTACCCCATCAACTTGGCATCTTACAGTGGAGAACTTTGCACTATAGAGTCCCTATTTAGTACCCAAATCAGGGTACAGAAGAATGGGAATGTTATCCATACATCCTTCTGCTGCCCCAAACAAGGCCTGGCATTTCCAACTTATACTCCGGTTTGATAGGTCTCTGAAAAAACTCCACAGCGAAAGTGTGGATCCAAACAGGAATGCTTCTCTCACTGACATCTTCATAAAAGTTTCTTTGCAACCTGAAACAATATTGGAATTCCTTCCTGATGATAATTATTGCAGTGATGATAATAATGATGATGATGATGGTGATGATAAGGAACATCATGTAGTGGCCATAATCTATTGAATACTTACTATGTAGCAGACATTGATCTAAATGTTTTACATACATATTGCTAATACTTGCATCTTAAAAGGTCTAAAATGAAACTCATGACTTTCCTTCTAAATGTGTTCCCATCCCACCTTCTAGTCATCCTGTCTCAATAAAAGTCACCACCATCCACTCAGTTCTTCAAGCCAGAAACCACAAATCATTCTTGATTCTTTCCTTTTCTTTGTGACTCACACCCATTCTGTAATTCCTAACCCATTGTTCCTACCTTCAGCACATGTTTCACATCTACTCCCCTCAGTCTTCACTGCTACTAGCTAGTCTAGGTCACCAGTATCTTTAGGATGGAATTTGGAAGAAGAATAAAAATAAAATAATAAAAGTGGCACTATTAAATGCAATGTGATATCCTGGCGTTAGATCCTGGAACAGAAAAGGAACATCAGTGAAAAAAAAAAACTGCTGAAATCTAAATAAGTCTATAGTTTAGCTAATAATATTGTACCAATGTCAGTTTCTTAGTTTTTTTTTTTTTTTTTTTTTTGTCAGTTTCTTAGTTTTGACATACACCATCACTATGTGAAATGATAACATTAAGGGAGCCTGATTGAAGGACGTACAGGAACTCTCTTTACTATTTATCTATGCAACTCTTCTGTACATCTAAAATGTTTAAAAAACAAAATTTTTTAAAAAACAATGTTTTCTTAGCTGCCATCCTAGTCCCCTTTAGTTCATTCTTCTGAGCTGCTGGAGTGATGTTTTAATATAAATATGACCATTAAAAGAGTTTAAGCATCTCAGAAAGATTGAAACCACCTGTCCAAGATTATGTAGGTATTAATGGCTGAACAGAGATTCTCACCCAGATCTGATGGGATTCAGTGTCTCTTAAGCATTATATTACCGAGTTTTCTATGTGATGAATTCAGCACTTAACAAGTAGAAGTCGGTGTCTTCTAGCTTTGCGCATATCCCATTCATGGTTTAAGTTTGGTCTGATTCAAAATCCTAGGAAATCCCTGTCAATACCAGCTAAACTGATAGGCCAGGAGAATGAGAAAAAGTCCTTTATGCTTTTCAGCTTCAGTCCATTTTAAAAGATTTGAGATAATTCAGGGTCTAAGATTTTCTTAAGGTATGAGAAAAGATCTTCCTTTGAGGTTTTTGCAGTTGTCACAATTGCCTTCACTGTAATGGCTTACAGGGATGGACATTCAAAAGGACACACCAGCAGAACGGTCATTAACAGAGGTTCCAGATTCTGAATATGGAGTTTCATTCTTCCCTTTCTTATAATGCAAGAGGTAGATCATGAAGACATCCTTCTAAAAGTTAGCTTCATCCCATATTCTAGAGTGTAGTAGAGAACTGAAACTATTTAAAACGTTCAATGATTTTTAAGCTATATTACATAGCCTACTCATCTTAGTATTAGTACCCAAAAGAAGCTCCAATATCTCCACTCTTGTTTCCACAGGGGGAAAGACATTCACCAGTGAGACCTGTTATCTCTGGTTATCTATCTCTTTTGACTTAGCTTTCTATTAAACCATAGTAGCTTTAGTGGACAAACTTGGACAAAGGGTGAGATTACAAGCTACAGTAGTCTTTTCTTGCCCAGCCATTACTTCACCTGGTAACGGCAGGAAATTTAAGTCCCTATAGTACTCATTTAACAAAGATTTGTAGTTGTCGGGTTTATATTTTTATATTTTTCATTTGTTTTTGATACTTAAGTCTTTTAAGATGAGAACATAATCCATAATGAAGTAATATTGGCTCAGAGCAGAATCTACATACCACAATGATAGGAGATCCTCAACTATTTAAAACAGATCTGATTAAAAAAAAAAGAAAAGAAAAAATAAATAAAACAAATCTGATCATATCACAATTTCAGAACTATGAACAGTCAAAAAAGTACATTTTAATAGCAGTGCCAGATGTTTTTTTACATTTCTTAGATATTAGCAGTTTATAAAGTTTCAGTAAAACTTACAGTTTGTGAGAATTTTAAGGCATGGGAAAGCTTTTCCTGGGGACTATTAATCATTATGATATCTGCTCTCAGTTCAACATCATGTTTCTACATAGCTGGCTATTCAGAAAAAATCAAATTGAAATGTTTACTAACTTACAGTGGGTCAAGACACGAAACTCAATTCATGTCTCATGATACTAGCTTTTGTAAGTTGTATATTAACTTTTTAAATATTGTTGTAGCATTTTTACAAATGGAAATGTAAATGGGATATTGGTACACATTTCTATATATATGAATATTTTACTTTACAATCCCAATATATTAAATAGTCCTAAAATTAGTATTTTTGTATCTTAATGTTATTTAAGTCTACTTTGTGTTTGAAGAATTTATTATCTCTACATCCCTGACTCAATTGACTAGCAAGAAATTCTTATGTTACATCTTCTAAGACATACTGGACTCCATGCCATTTATTTGCCTTGACAGCAGTTTAAAATTCTGCAGTCCTTTTGTACAACAACTTCTAAAATACTTGAATTGTAGTTTAAATGCATTAAAAGATGTAAATGTACAGTTTAGGATCATTTTTTCTCTAATGGGATTAGAATTCAAACACAAGTATGTTTCAAGGACAACATAAAATGTCAACAACAATATACAATTTTAACAGAAAGTTAAACATCCAAGAGAGCTAAGATGTAGCCCTACAGTGGCAAGGTTCCAGATACCTAAAAAGGACCGGAATTTCATATCAGTATCCATAGCTTTAATGAAAATAAATTAAGTAGCTACTTACAGTTTATAAAAAATGTATGTCTGTATTTGCCCTAAGTCTTTCTTATTGGGCTAAATTTACCATCAATTAAACTCTCATTGGTAACTTTATCGTATTCTTCAGTAAGATAGAGAAGAATATGATTATAGTAGCATTTCAAAATTCAAACTTTAATAAGAACACGAATGATTTTTCTTCTCTTGTTAAAGGCTCACATCACCTAAGTGAAAATGTGGTTAGCTATGCATTAAAATTTTGATCTTTCAAGATAGAAGTATATTTTGTATATTCATTCATATGATCATCCATGCAACTCTTTATTCATCATCTAATTTTACCTCACGTTTGTCCACAAGATCAGAGTCTAAAATACAGGATTAGAGTTAGTCATGTCCTGTCACTTGAAGTGTGAAATCTTGTATATTTGGCTGGCATAGAAGAGATAAAAATATTTTAAATGGCTTTTCTGTCTAAGGGAAGGTGGTACATGTAATACTTGTATGTATGCCCTGTTTTATTTAATACTCTTGGCTGGATTAACATTCAAGTAGAATTTTCATTAAAGTGGTAGAACTCTCACTCAGTTAAGCAATTATAACATAGAGAAAATCAACCAAGCCTACGAATTATTGCTCTTATTTGTAAACATTTAAGCAGCTGAGCATAAGGTTCATTAATACTGCATCTGCATATACTACTGGGCATGCTCCTTTTTCTGCTTTGGCCGCTAATGAGGGAGATAAAACAAAGTTTTATATCCCTCCTTTTCTGTTTCCTTCCTTCCTTCCTTCCTTCCTTCCTCCCTCCCTCCCTCCCTCCCACCCTTCCTTCCTTCCTTTCTTCCTTCCTTCCTTCCTTCTCTTTCTTTCTTATTATTTTTTCTTCAGAGATGTACTCATACTACACATTTTCCTCAGTCTTTTTTCCTTAGGGTCAATATGTATATTTTCAACAAAGAAATCCAAGGAAAGTAAAAGAACTTACTACCTTTCTCATACTGTCACATTTCGTGCCACCTCTTGCACTCCAAACTCCTCTCTTTTCATCATTTCTCTCAACTTTTGCAAGAACTCATAGGCTATACATATTTTTAAAACTCCATTCAGTCTACAAATGTTTACCTGCGATCTAGTATTACTAAGGCTGTGTGTTAGAAATAGTAATGATGTAATGTATGGTGATTAACAACATAACAATAAAAAAAAAGAAAAAAAAATAGTAGGAAGAAAGGTAGTAGTAATGTGGCTATTCTAGAAACAAGACAGGATCCATGAAACTCAGAAGTTTGATCAGAATATATTTTCCATAGCTGTGCACATATATGGTCCTAGACACTGGACTACAAAAGACCTTGAAGACAGTCTGTGTTCTCAAGTGCTTACAATATAATTGAAAAGCCAGGTTCTTGGCACAGACAGGCAAAGTAACTGAAGGACACTTAGGGTAAAATATTCCAACATACCCAAATCAGTATAGAGTAAACAGTGTGCGTAAGTATTTGAGAGAATATTCAAAATTTAGTTACTATATCAACTAAAGACCTACTGGATGAAGGAAATTTGAAACTTAATTTTGATGCTATGAGAGGTGTGTATTTGAATAAAAGAATAACCACAATAGTTTGTACAAACATGGGAATTAGAAACTGCATATACTACAAGATAAAGTATTTACTTGATTTTAACTAAAGACACTTGCTGAGAATGGTAGTTCTCAAAGTGATGGTTGTTGAATGGGCATGTCCGAATTACATCAGGAGCTTTTTCTAACTGACTACACATTGTCTTCCTTCTCTCTTCATTTTCTGTTTGCAACATCTCTTTCCATTATTCTGTGATGCCCGTTGCAGTGGAAGTAAGAGCAGAGTTGTGCTTGTTGCAGTTAGGATAGGCAGAGAAGAGTTTTTCAGAAAAGTCCCCCAGAATCAGTATCTCTACCCTCCCCTTAAGACACAATGATTTATGGAAACGCTAACTTTTTTTTTTTTTTTTTTGAAATGGGGTGGGAGTAATGAATATGGTATCTTAGAACTGGATAGCCATTAACAGGAGATGAGAAGTGATCTATTGTCAAATTCAAGCCTGGTTCATTTAACAAATAAAACATTAGCAGCTAGATTTTATATATTGTTCAGCATTCCACACTATCTCTTACCCTATTTTGAACCTTAAATTTAAATATTTTTAAAATTTAATCTGTGAGGGGAACCTGGGTAGCTCAGTCAGTTGAGTGTCCAACTCTTGATTTCTCCTCAGGTCGTGATCTCAGGATTGCAGAATCCAGTCCCACCTTGGGCTCTCGCTGAGCAGGGAATCTGCTGGAGATTCTTTCTCCCTCCCCCTCTGCTATCCCCACCATCTCACACACACATGCTATCTTTAAAATTTAATCTGTGCAGTAACATATTATGCAAACTGTCACTTATTTGATAAAGGTATTAGTAAATAAATCCCTATGTGTGTGTGTGTGTGTGTGTGTGTATCCTATCTATACCCTATATATCTCCAGAATAACTTAAGCAATGTTCAGCAATCAGTTATCCACATTTATAAAGAGAGAAGGGTATATGATCCAAATTAAAGAGCAATTGCAGTATCATTTATACTACTAAACTTCAAACCTAAACACAAATAGAGGAGAAAAATATTATACCTAATAAAAAAATGTTTTAAACTATGTATGTTTGGCTCTGGAATAGTCATGGTTCTGGGATATATTATATGATAAATAACAGTCAATTTTTAAGAAATAATTAAGGTTTCTTAAATATTAATAATTGGGTTGTATTCCTTAAATGAATTCTGGTATGGGGATCAGAAGAAAGTTATGTTAATGTGGCCAAAAAAATAACTAGGGGATAGCAGAGACTTCTTATTTATATAGGAGAAACTACTAATTAAAAAAAAGACTTCGTAATTCTCTTTACACAGCTATACTATGAATTAAGCGACATGTTTTACTATGCATTGTCACCTCAGTTTATCCTTGTGATTTCTTTTACATTCGAATTACTTTTAATTATAGCTGGTTTGGTTACTTTTAACATTAAGGTTTGATTCCATGTTGAATGGTTATGTTAACAGATGACAATTGAAGTGGCTTAGAATCATGCTGAAAGATACAGTGAACCTACTATGGAATATAAACACTTCCAAAGATAGAACACCAAAAGTTAATGTGAAAGTCTTGTTTAAATTTCCTCCATCAAGACTTTATCAGATGGTCTTCAGAAAGGGAGAACATTTTCATTTTTTCCCTCTCTCTTTCATTGTCCTTCTTGTTGAGGAAGGTTTTCTGAAGGCAATGTGAGTGGCTCATGGGTCTAATTATTCCACAGATTACTTACACCTGTTAACATTTTCTGTACCCACCTCCCTTCTATTGCCAGCTAGAAAAGTAAAGCATCTGATGAACTGTTCATTAAAAAACAGAGGAATAGATTTCACTTTTGAATCCAAATCAGGTGAAGAAGAGCACAAGTAGGGGAAAAAAAAATCCCAATTCAATTTAATACATATAAAATGCCCAATTTAGATAGAATTTAAGGGTTTTTTTTTCCAATTACAGTATATGGTTAATAGTTTACATATTGACATAATTGTTTTTGTTATAAAGTTAGTTACCACAGAACAACAACAAAAAAAGACATTTTAAGATAACTCATTTTACCAGAATTCTGTTGGGGGAGAAAAAGCCTTAGAATTTCTGAGTAGTCAGAAAGTTTATACTGTAAAAAAGGAAAAACCACTGAAAATGTGTGGGTTCCAATAACAGCAGGTGGTCTTAATACAAATAGTATACATTTGTATCTTTATTTCAGTTAAACTAGTATTTTGGAAGCCATGGCAAAGACAGAGTACATTTAAAAGGAGGAAAGTCAAGGTTTTAAGATTTTAAAGATAGGTTCCATATTTTTAAAGAATTGCTGATTCTCTCTTGATTTCTAGAAGTGGTTCTAGTTTTACTGTTATAGGTTCTGACTTTTTCACCAGACTTATAAATGATTTCACAATGAAGAGATATATGTTGAATTATTTTCTCAGCCTAGGTACAAAGATAAGTGAATTGGACATTTTGTCATTGGGTGCAAGGACTCTCATCCATCCCTGATCTTGCCTTGGCACCTAATTTGAGCTCAATAAATGTGCCCTTAGTCACAAGAATATCTTGGTACTGAGTCAGAAACAGAAGTAGAAGCAGAGCTGTCAGGATTAGTGAAAGGAATAGGGCCAGGAAGAAGAGAACTTCTTTCTGTCCCTCCACACGATCAGATGACATCTTTGTTTCAGCATCTTCTTTCAGGGCTAACTTTTCCTTCCCCAAGTTAGGAAAGTTATGCTCTTGTTTTAAATGCTACCAAAAGTCGTTATATGGTCTTCCATCATCCTGTAAGCCTAGAAGTAGTGAAATGTGTCAATAGCACAAAAGCCCTATATTCACATATAATACAATATTGGTAATGTGATACCTGTCATCAAGAGAACAACCTGCTAATTGTTGCAGTTGAATTAAAATGAATTATTCAGGTTTGTTTTTACTGGTGATCATATTTTTTCATGAAAATTATTTGATTTTGATACAATTTAATACAGTACGAATTATCAATTCACTGTACTAATAAACAAGTAGATGGACTGAATATACTAAAGAAACAGTTAATTAGGTATACTGGGCCTTTTTGTCACTGGGTGGTAATGAGGAAAGCCTCCTTTTTACTAATGTTCATCTGTGTTTTAATGTTTAAAGATATTGTAGAGGTTGGGTCAACCATAAACTTACTATAATGCCTCCTTGGTTATATATCTTTAACGTTCACCACAAGTATTATTTTCTATTAGAATTTTAAAATTATATGAAAAATCATCTGTATTGGTGCAATAGAGAAGAAATGATCCATATTTTCAAAAATTATTTATATTCAGGAGCAAATATTATCAGAATTGAAGATTCTACCCAAGCTATTCCCTCTTCACAACAGATAACTCCTGGTGTACACCTGCTTTCCTGACATGAGAAATCATCTCTTTCAATTTAGATTTCATAAAAGTATACTAGAAATGGTTATCTATTTTTATTATTACTACTTTTATACACTTTAAATAAAGGATGATATTTAAAAGAAATAAATAAGATGATGAATGTCTTAAACAGGACCTTTACTTCTCTTACATTTACTTTTAAGATTTCACTTTTTCTATATACCTAGATAAATTACAAAGGTCTTGTCAAATTAAAAAAGCTACTGAAATTACTTTCACCTACAAAATCTATTCTAGAAATAGAAAAATGAAAAAGGAGCACTTGTTTTTCATGTGACTTGTGTTGCATATTTATAAGAGATCAGTTTTTTTACGGTTGAGGACTTAAATCACAATTTGAGATTTATCCCCTATGACTTAAATAATAAAAGGAAACAAATTGAAAGATAAAAGAACTTTTAAATTCAGAAATATTAATTACAGTGTTACTTTTTACATGTGAATATTTCCAAAGTGAAGACTCATAATTTCATCCATCTTCACTTGGACATTAGCTAGACAGAAGCAAGGAAAATAAATGCATAAAACTGAAATTGTTATACATGTGAGAAAAAGTGCATAATTTACATGTAAATATAATTCAGCATATATAAACTATATACATGTATATACAGTGTATATACATATATAATAGTTATACACACACATATACACACGATTGCCCAATTACACATGTGTTATTGCTCCTATTACTTTTAAAAGGCCTATAGATACTGAACCGGACACTTATATGGTGAAGTTAGTGATAGTTATTTATAATCTATTCACCTGAATTTTTAGCTGAGGATTTTGAGCTAAGTTATAAATGTCTAAGTTCAAATTAAACTAGCTCAACTCACTTAATTTAAGATGGAGTGTTCTTTTATTGTCATTTCCTTTCATATTATCTTGACTTGTTATTGTCCTGTCTCACATTTTGTAAAGCATTTCATTAATGTTGCCTTTGTCATAGCCATTTTACAACATTAATTGGCTCAGACAACATAACTGCAAAAGGATAGGACTGTGTGAACAATGGATTTACACTAAATAAATCAAAATAATATGTTGCAATAGTTAGAGAAAATTGTTCTGCAATTGCATTATCAACTTTTATAGTGCTAGAAACAAATATTCTTCTCAGATATCAAGGGTTTAAAACTAACATTCCTAGTTGAGGGGAAAAAATACAAAATTCTAAGCTCAGTCATTAAACTTTCCTTGTGATCTCTCTCTGAACTTTTTCATACTTACATATATATATTGTTTTTAGTATTTTGCAATTGGAGGAAGTAATGTAGCTTTTTAAATAAAAACATAAAAGCATCCACATAAATAATACGTATATGATGAATAATATGTTAAAACTGTTACTGTGTCAAACTAATATTTCACTTTCAACTATTTTCCACTCACCATCTTATAATTAAAGGGACATTACAATACATTTTATTATTTTCAAATATTATTACTATGATTTATAGTATAGTAGCAATGAATAATAGCAAAGATCTGCCAGATCTGGGTCTGCTTCAGTCAAATTGACCATAACTGTGAGGTGAATTAGCAATTTTTTTCTCAAAAATAATTTTTTACTGCAACAAAAACATGGAACAAATCCTAATCAGAGAACCTATATTAGTACCCATGGTACTTTCTGAAAACATATCTGGTATTATAAATTAAAGCTAACTTAAGTAATTCTAAGGCACAGCTAAAATAAGTAGCCTAGCCAAAGGGGTAGAAAACTCCATGGAAGCAAAAATTTATCTCCTTGAATACAAAATTCCATTCTCATATAAATTTATTTTCACTAAATAAAATTTATTCCTCATTCAAGAGTAAAATTACTACCTATATTTAAGACAAGACAGTCTTTCTGTATTTAATAAATATAAACATAATTATCAAGTTATATTGTAATTTGATATGGTTTATGGACACACATTTTTCAAATGTCAAAAGCACCAGGATCATTAGGGATTGTACTTTAACCTGATTTGTATAATATGCCATGTTATGAATGTGTTCATGGTTATTAAGGAAATGATTACTGTCAAAAGTATCTAGCTTTTCATTTTGAATTTCTATTATGCACATGCTTTCTACCATTCACCAGAGTATTTTATTAAGGAGGAATGGGGACAAGATAAATCACTAGTTTAGAGGGACTCCATAGATCAGGTTTTAAAACACTTACAGGTATTTAAAACACTGACTTTCTGTGCTTTAAAAAAAAAAGAAGAAAGTCCTCAAGTGAAGGAGGGAAGGATGATTATAAAGAATAAGGAAAGTGAGATAACTATGAAAAAGCTAACTTATGGGAAAGTAAAAAGAAGAGAATAAACAAAAAAAAGAATGACACCTATTTAATTGTGGATCTGATCCTCTTGCACAAGAAAAGTACATTTCAATATTGTATGTAGAGAAATAGTGAATTATGTTTTTCTTTTTCTGCAATAATTCCAATGTACCTCAAATAATGGAAGACAGAAAATTTAGGTACAATGTGCCAAATGCAAGGCGGCCCTGAAAAGTTGCATTTTTGTACTGATATATGTGTGTTTTTATTTTATGCATACTTATGTTGATACCCATTTATAATTAATCAAGAGATATCTAAATATGTTCTTCTAGACATTCATGGGGCTTTTTTAAATGCAATGCCTTAATTTTTATATCAGTAACACAGCTTTAGAAGCTGCAAGTCTTTTTTTTATGAAAAAAAAGTAATGTAAGGCATTGGTGACTTGTGGTGAATTACATTCAACACATAACGATAATTTCTACTAAGAGCAGCTTAAGAAACCTGAGAACACTGGCCTCACTGCGCAGTTCTGCAGCTACAGGGTCTGTGAATCTCTGGAGCTCTGCTGCCCTCTACTGGCATAATGAGATAAGTGCCTGCCTCAAAGCTCCGGTTTCTTTCTATCAGTTTAGTTTCTTCCACAAACAAGATCCTGGCACCTTAAAAATCCAATTTTCTTTGGTTTCGCTCACATGTAAATGGATCATAACTTGGATTATTGTCAGATTAATTTTAAACATTATTTTAATATCATACAGAAAGAAAAACTCATTCAGCATCTTCTGTCTTAGTTCAAGCCTGACTGGGGCCAGTTGCAGTTAGATGGCTAGAAAAAAAACTAGTAGCTAAATATAACAATGACAACTTGTACAGATTAACAGGATTCTGACAGTCAAATTGGCTCCAGGGCCTTAGAGTTTGGTGTGTGTGTGTGTGTGTGTGTGTGTGTGTGTGTGTAATTTTACTGCATGTTTTAAAAAAAAGAATAGCAGTTTCACTTTCCTTTTTCTTTATGTCATTTACTATCTTAAGGTGCGTGGATCCTTGATTCCTTGATTACCTCGTCTATATAATCCTGTACTTCTTAATAATCTCCTTACTTTATTTTCTCCCAGTCACAACCTGCCTAGGAAAAATGGTGCATCATTGGGTTTCTGAATTTGAAATTCATAATCCAGGAGTAAAAGCGAACTATATAAATCAGATTTTTTAAGTCCCAATTGTATCCTGGTATGTGATGGGGTGGTAGGTAATAAGATTTATCAATATCACAGTGCATCAAACTTGTTAATAAACTAGCTTTCTGTATAACAAGTAAAAGATTTAAAAAAAAAAATGGGAGCATGAAAGGCATGGCATAGCTGGAGTTTAAGGTTCAAGCTTGGTATCCTCTATATATAATGTATTATGTTTTTCAAAAACTTTTTATTAGGAAAGCTATACCAGACGCATAATCACTATACAATGATTAAACATTACCTTTACAATTTATAATCACTGAAATTACAGAATAAATATATGCACATTTCTTTTGAATCTTTGTGTGTGAGAGAGAAAACATTAAAAGTGCTTCCTACAAAGCTGTTAGTGATATATACCCAGTTGCTTTTTTATTTTTTTAATATTATATATATATATATATATATATGTATAAGAAAGTGCAGATGTTCTCCAAAAAATCTTGGCATCAGGATGAAGTGTCACAAAGAGGGTGCTCATCCCTAGGTATGCTTCCAGCTGTTAAACCACCAGGCTTCCACTTCAGTAGGATCCAACCTAGAATATGACTTTTCCCAGGGTGGTAGGAGAGAGCTGTACACTAGGGGTGAAGGGAAGATGAAGCTATGAAGAGTAGAGGAATAGATCAAACCCAAAATAATTAGATTGGGTTGAAAAGGAATGGGGTGCGTGTGTTTGTGTGCGCATGCACGCACACATGTGTACATTTGTGTGTGTGTGTGTGTGTGTGCACGCGCGCCTGCACCAGAAGGAAGAGGCTGCAGGTTTAGGGACCTAACTGTGTGCAGGGATTTGTGATTTGCATGGGGGTATGTGTGTGACAGAAAAAAGAGTGGGTGAGAACATTCGAGCAAGACCCGCCCCCTCCCTCCCCGTCTTGCAGTTTCCAGGCATGCAGCAAACTGCATTGTTAATACATGTACAGAATCTGTGCCATGATGGGAGGAGGAAAGAAAGCCACAAATGTCAATTTGTTCCCCCCCACCCCATCAAACAAAACTACAACTAAAAAAAAAAAAATTACTGAAAATAAAAAGACACATCGAATTTTACTTAATTAGGATCAATACAATGATCCCCAATATACCTTATACATGGCACAGTCAAAGTCTCAAGTTTCAGTATAAAAAATAATGATAACATTTGCTGGCAAAAGTCTGCGAAGGCACTTCATTGATTAATGATCTGAGTATGGCCCTTCCTCCAAATCACATCTGAGAGGGGAGAGCATACATCTGTATTTTCTAGTTATCATGCGATTTCAGTTCTGTTCAGGGCAGGGAAGTTTGTGAGAATGGAGTTATTGGGACAAGTGTAAAGGGAGCAAGGGATATATTTCTTTTATTTTCCTTTTCTTTTGGAAAAAAAAAGCACTAATTTATTTTTCTTTTATGGTTAGAACCTATATGTTGTCTTCTCCAGGACTTCGAGGTAATCCGGCTTGGTTTGAAGTTTGGCCCTTAACTCGAGGTAATCACTTTTTTGGGTTTGGTGGTCTGTGAAGCCCTTTCCAGCCGAGAAGAGAAGGGTTTCTTTGAGCCTGGCATCCTGCTGTAAGTCTGGGTATTGCATGCCAGGAGGGTGGACGTGCAGTTCCTTTAATTTGGGCACAGTGCCATAGAGACAATCCACGAATCCCACTGTGCAGGGGGCTGGCTGTGGCCTCTCTCGGTCTAGTAGCATACTGCCACCACCACAGCCTCCCCCAGGAGGAAACAGCACCACCCCACCATTCTTCTCATGGTGGCGGAACCCAGCCAAGTCTCCCCCAGTTCCCGCAACTACCCCTGAAACCCCACCAACTGCTGGGTGGTGAGGGTGAGGGTGATGGTGATTCACCGTCACTATGGTGTTGAGCTGGGAGCTGGACACTGCCAGGGCCCACTCTTTTTCTTTTTCCAGCAAGGTCCGGTAGTTGCTGTGGTTCTCCTTGGGTGTCTCAGCAAACTGCTCACTTCCTAGGAGAACCTCACCTATTCCTGGTTGTTGTGTCCCAGGACCCCCTCGTTCTGCACTCCCTGCCTCCTGGACTGATGAAACAGCCACCTCCTCCTCCTCGCGAGGCTTATAGATGGGGTTGTTGCACATCTGGGTAACTGGGTGGGGGATGTACTCATATACGTGGCCCACAGGAGGAGCCTTCTCTGGGGAGGAAAGAGTTGGTCTGCCCCCACCTCCACTTCCACCTCCACCACCTCCACCATCCTCAAAAAGCCGGTGGCATTGCATCTGGATGCCAGTAAGGTCCACACCTTCTTGCCTCTTGCTTCTAAAGGGCAGCTTCTTCCGGCGCCGTCGGAGCACATAGGCAAAGAGGCCTGCAGAAACAAAGACTGCAGAAAAAAAAAGAACCAGCAGGCTGAGAATCAACACAGAAAGTGGCACGGGGCCTCCAGGGGGCGAGAACTCATAAGGTGATGCACTTGTTGGCCCCCCAGCAAGGTGAGAATCTCCAGGCTGGGCTGGGGATGCTCCAGCTGGTGGGATGTGCAGCATCTCTGGGCAGAGAACTTCCAGCTCAATCGTGCGCACATCACGGTGGGTGAGGTTCTCAGGGCTCCTGCAAAGCACATCACCCACCACACTGACTGAGCTGATGGTTTCAATCCACTGTTTGAAGGGGACCAGGTCACAGGTACAGTCCCAAGGATTCTCATTGAGGTCTATCTGGACAATGGCATTTAAGTGTTCTAGGACACCAGCCACAGGAAGGTAGAGGAAGTAGTTCTTTCTCAGGTTGAGCCGGGCCAGGGATGTGCCTGCAAAGGCGTCTGTTGGTAGGGTCCTCAGCAAATTATTGTTGAGGAATAGCAGCTTCAAGTTGGGCATGAGGCTGAAGGCTGCAGGCTGGATTTCTCGGATGACATTGAACTCAAAGTACAAGTAGTGCAAACTCTGTAGGCCCCGGAACATGCCTGGTGTCAGCTTCTCGATATCGTTGCCATTGAGAAAGAGGCTCTTTAGGTTGGGCAGGTTGATGAAGGCTCCATCCTGGACATAAGAAATACGATTGTTTCCCAGATGCAAGAGATCCAGGGAGGAGAAATTCCAAAAATCAGAACGGTATATTTTCTGAATCAGATTGCTACTCAGGTAAAGTTTCTTGGCATTCAGTGGCCTTGGAAGAAGTTCAGAAATGTTATTAAATCCTCGCTCTTTGCAGTTGACAGTCAAACCAAGGTCGTTGATGTGCAAATTACAGGTACACCCAGTGGGACATATAATGGGAATGGGTGGTCTGGTCTGGTAAGGAGCAATGGGAGGTTGGTTTGGACCAGGGTATAAAGCTTGGGATGTGGAGGGTGGCCTTGGTGTTCGGGGCTGTTTGGTGGGCTTGGGCTGTTTATTTGAGGACTTATATTCAACAGAAGAAGCAGTAAAATGGACAGAAGACAACATTGAGGAAGGCTTAGTTGGCCATGCATTCTCCTTGCTTGATGACAAGTGGGGAATCCCCAAACTAGCCTCCACCTCAGAGTCAGACAACAGGGGACAGAGTTCTGTCTTCCTGATTTCTCGCAGGTCCTTTCCATGGAAGTGGAAAGGGGTCTCACAGGTGATGTCTCCCACCAGGGCGGTGTAAGGAATGCGTTCCAGCCAACTCTTCAGTTGCACTATCTCACATGTACAGTTCCAGGGATTTTCTTCCAGCTGGAGCTCCATCAGGCTTCTGCCAATGTGGTCTAGCATTCCTCGGTAAAAAAGAACCTTTAACCTGTTTCCACGTAGGTCCAGATGGGTTAAGGAGACAGTCTTAAATAAATTGGTTGGAAGCATGGGGATGAGATTATCATTTAAAATCAGAACCCTCAATTTACTTAGGTTCCGAAATGTCCCACTCTCAATACGTTTAATGACATTGTAATCTGCCTGCAGATATTCCAGACTTTCCAAGCCAAGGAAGGTGTCATTTCTGAAGATATCTAGTTTGTTTTCATGTAGATATAACCTCTTTAAAATCTTCAGACCATTGAAAGCTCCTGATTGAATGTCCTGCAATGCATTGTTCCCAAGGTTAATGGACACAGCGTTGTTCAAATGAAGAAAACTGTTGGTGTACAATTTCCTCATTGAATTCCTTTGCAGATACAGTTTAAAAGGTCTTGACCAGAACTCAGTAATCTGACTAATATTTGTAAATCCTTTACTGTCACAATGTATATGAAAGAGGCTTTCTTTAACTTCACAGTAGCATGGATCAAAACAGGGCTCATCTATTTCCTCTGAGTCCTCTATCAGGGGAATTGGGGTAGTCCATCCTAGAGCAATTGTGCTTAGAAGAATAATCCACAACATCCTTCCTCTGTGAAGCATCTCAGCTATGGAAGGTTTCATCGTTCGTAGTTGATTACAAAACTGCAACAGAAATAAAGATGCAGATTTTTAGCCTTTACTCATATGCACTATTCTAACTGACTCCTACATTTGGAGCTTTTTAAGAGTGATACAAACTTTAGCAGTTGTTGAACTGATACTCAAAATGATCTGTCAACATGCTTAATATGACTTGTATTTAAACTTGGGTGACTTTGAAATATTGTGCCATGCAATGACATTTTCCTAAACCAAGCCATACTTGGTAAAGGGCACATCATACTAACACAAGCAGCCTTCATTGCATCTTACAGCAATCAAATGACTGGTATACAGTGATGCCTTTTAGATATAGGCAGATTCAGTAATAATGGCAGTAATTTGGCCATTACACCTGTTTGCCTACTAAAACTCACATTGATATCAGAAGTTCCCATTACAGATCAGATTGGGATTCTGATAGAAAATAAATATTCTTTAAACTATAGGTTTCTACTCATAAAAAGATATAGCATACCACAAAGTTAATAGATTAGAGTGTGATAAAGTATGAGCCCATTGCTCAATATCAGATGTTGAGATGTATAAGATGCTTGATATCTCAGGAAAACTTAAGATTTTGTTTAAGAGATGATCACAATGTACTTAATTATAGTGTATGCTCAGTATCGTAGTATACCCCCACCCTCTTTTTCCCAAGCACAGATTTTTAACATCCCCTTCAATTAAATAATTTCTACATAGGTGTATCATTTGGCTATTTAAACCCTTTAGGAGTGATTAGCCCTTCTAAAGAAGGAGCCCATGCAGTTGTCAGAGTTAAAGATAATGATAGCTAAAGGATGCTGAGCCTGGGAGTGTCTGTATTAAAACACTTGCAGAGCTTAGTTTGGAATGTGTGTCTGTGCCTTCAAGATCAACTGAGGAACCCTGTAAAAAGCTGGAATGGCAGGTGGCTGGTTAGAAGACAGTTGGGTAGTGAAAGGCAAGAAAAGGGTGGAAACCTTGATTCTTACCTGCTGATAAATGATCTATCACATGAATTACATTTCAAAGAAAGACATCATTCTTTTCCAATCAGAAGAAACAAATACTGTGCACTATTCTAATAATACAGAGCCTTTCTCTATGGCTCTCTTTCCTTGCTTTATATCATCAGTATATGAAAATGCGTACATAAATTATATTAATGCAGTTTTATTAGATTGCCCTTTCTGAGTCACTGAAATATCAATCAAAATTGAATGATTATTTTTAATCAATAAAAATAAACCAGAATTTTTAGCATATGTTTGCTCTCCACACGTAAGATACATACATTAAGGAAATATTTTGCCAACCCTCTGAAAACACAATGATATAATTTATAGGGAGAATGAAAAGAATAAATCTTCACATTCAACTTGCATATAATGTACACAGCTGTAAAGAAAGGAAGACCCATGAGAAAGCAAAGAGAAATCCGCCTCAGGCATGCAATACTCAATTTTTAGAAACAATTAAATGAAAAAAGAGAGAGACAGAAGGCAGATGAAGCTACATTGCAGTATCAGTTAGTCTTCCCTGTCTCCCTTATAAAATATTAAAATCTACTTAAGTTCTTTCTTCACCATTTTTTAAATGTTTTTCTCGTTTCTGAGGTCCCTGAGATTTAGGTATGAAAGGCTCCAGATGTCTTTGACTTACCTATTTTGCAGGAGATTTTTTTTTTTAAGAATTGAACATTGGAAGGAAAAAAAAAAAAAGCTTGAGTTTAAGGATTCTCTCTCCCTCTCCCTCCCTTCCTTTTGCTGAAGCTGAAGCAAAGGGGGATAGAGGGGGTGGGTGGGGGAGACGAAGAGAAAAAATAAAAGCAGCAAGCTTGAGACGTGCTGGGAATGCAATGGGCCTTTCAATGGGCTTCTTTAGGATGCAGAACTGCCGCTTGGCACACTCAATAGAGAAGGGAGGAGAAGGGGCTGCAGCAGGCTTCCAGCTCCGCTGCCGCTGCTGCTGCCGCCGCCGCCGCCGCCGCCGCCGCCGTGGTTGCTCTCTCTGGGTACCGGCAGCACATCATTGGGCACTGGGAGGAAGGGCGGGAGCGAGGCAGGGAGGAAGGCAGTCTCAATCCCAGTGCAGAATCTCGGACTTCTCTTGTGCTGGCTTTTTTTTTTTTTTTTTAATATGTGCTGTAACCCTGGATCCTGCTTTCCACGTCACGAAAATGAGCTCCAAGAAGGGAACGCGCTTAGCTTGGGGTCGGGAGCGAGCACTAGGAAGCCCTGACTATACAGAGTGTGTGTGTGTGTGTGTGTGTGTGTGTGTGTTTCTGTTTAAGGGATGAGGAAAGAAGTGGAGGGGTTCAGATAACAAATTGTCAAAATAAGAAACAGGAAAGCAGAGGCCAACCTAAGGGAAGCATTCCTCTGGTGGGGAAGGTGGAGGGGGGGAGGAGTGTCGGCATTTTTTTATTTTTATTATTATTATTACTTTTTTTAACTCTCAAGGAAATCATCTCCTGACTGTTTTGCTCCTCTGGTTTTCAGAGCTCCTCTCCCTAATGTAGACAGGTTGTAAAGTAAGATTATCTTTCGGAATTATCCTTTTCATAGCGCAGACACTCCTCTCCAAAGACGGGGATAAAGGGAAATTCAGGTCCCCGAAGGAGAAGAGCTGGATCTAGCTGATTCTGCTTAGGTGTCCCGAATAAGAGCTCAGGCAGCCTGAGCGACTTGGACCGAGTTTCTCCTGCATTTTGCTTCGATCTCTTTGCACCAGGAATCCTTTTGTTGTGCTGCAGCTCAAAGCCTTCGATTTCCCCTGGATTCAACAGCCATGTGTTTGCTTCCACCTTTTTAAAAACAGAGACAGGCCAACGCAGACCACTTGGTAACAATGGCACATTTCACTTTCTTCTACCGGGAAAGACTTCGTGGGGATAGGGGGCAGCATTTCAGGGTTTAGATTTTTTTTTCCTCGACACTCCCCACCTCCCCCCCCCTTTTTTTGGCCCAAATATTTCTCCGTGATATTTGGGGAAAGAGGAAAATAGGGAGTCGTGAGTGGGGGTGGGGGGTGATTGAGCGAAGACGTTGCAGTGAGGAGGGGCCACCAGATCACAATTCACATGAACCCTCTAAGAAGGTTCTGACTGTAGAACTGGCGGTTCTACAGTCCTACCTACTAGGACGAAAGACAGCTTAGTAGGGAAACTGGAGAGAGGCAAGTGTGCAGCAAATGTGTCTAGTTAGCGGGAACTGTACGGCATCGATTGCCCTGCGCCCCCACCCCCGGCCCCCGCCGGCCCTCCGCACCAATCCTGTAACCAACTCCTGGGGAAGGGAGGGACTTTCTGGTTGCTAAAGAACTGGACTGAACCTCAACTGCCCAAGGACTCAGTTATCGAGTAGAGATGGCTTTCCCTTAAAGCGCTTTTTACAAAATCAAATTTTAAAGAAAAAAAAAAAAAATCAATTCTTTACCATTCTAAATATATATGTCACTTAATGCAACATAAACGTTCCTTAAAAGTCAGTCATATAAGATTTGCATTATATTTTGCATTTAAAATGACCGCACAAGTGTCCACCGCTCCAGAGTAGCTAAGATTGGAAACAGCGATCACAGACTTAGTAAGCAGGAAGGCAAGATTCTCTAACACTCTACACCCTTAATATTCCAGACCCACCCTATTTCTCAGGTCGCAACTGAGCCGACCATCACCAACAGCCTGAACTCAGAACCAGAGCAATCCCATCTCCTTCACCAGCTGCCAGCCTACCCCCTCCCCCACCACACACACCACCTTTGGTACCCAACGTGCAAAGGCGGTGACTGTTTCACGGATCATATCAGAACCCATGATGCGATGGAATCGATGGGTAACTGGGAGGCTTCCCCGAGCTTCCCGGTGACGGTAAATGACCATCACTGTAATCGTCCTCTGTTCTCCCCTTAACTACATCCCCTCAAGTTCTTGATTTGGTCCATGTCCTAAAGGCTATTTCACCCTTTTCTTTTCCTTTATCTCAGTATAATGTGTCTAAGTGATAGGAAGAGCTCCAAAAGTTAGGGGATGAAGGGCCCTGAAGCCCCGGTTTCGCCCGCTTCCTGCTGGGAGCGCCCGGCATCATTTGTCCACGGGGAGGACAAGAAGCCCTTTTTCCCCACAGTGCCCCCTTCCTATCTCCCCCTCCCCTTTGCCGGATCTCCGAGCCCACTAATCTCTCCATATCTAAGATTAAATATTCCAACATGGAAGCAAAACAATCACCCCTTAGAACAAATAATTAAAATGCTGCATCATTCATTTTCTGAAGAGGTCTGAGCCTTCCACAGATCTTTTTCTAATCTGCTGTCTCCAGGCGAAACGCACAATGGGTATTTTTAGAAATGGAAAATGATTAAAACCTCAAGCCGTTTTCCTTCTTTTACAACATGAGCGAGCGACCCACTAGGGGAGGGGCCCTTCGCTCCGACACTTGGCCTATTTGTTGGAGTTACTTACAATTTCCTCCCCCAGAAAAGGGGTCCGAGGGTATGTTAGTCTCCAGTACCATTCCTTCTACCATTGTCCTTACAACTAAATGATCCAGTTCAAAAATGCAACAAACCTCTAGCACCTGTGAGCCTACAGAAGACATCGCTGCCAAACTCTATATGCTCTACAATGCACATCCTACTAGCGAGAAATACTGGTTTCAATTAGGCAAAGTAGGAAAGGATGGCGGCGAGTACCTATCCATGCAGAGCGCTCTAGATCTCCGAGATTTGCTCCGAGGGGCTGCCCAGCGGGAGGTGCAAACTCTCTGGGAGGCTGAATTGTATCCATCGTGCCGTAGCCTTGCAGTTTCTCTTCCTCAGGCCACCAACTTTCAGTAAGGCCACCAAATCACGCTTGTAATCCTTTTAAGTGTTTCCACCTTTGAGACTTGAAGGGAAATGGTCGCTGCATACCAATGGGAGAGCCGGGCGCTCACCTAGCTTGACGTTGCCAGTGACATGAGAGCTCAGGACCACAGTTCCATATACCTTCAATGGTAGACAGGCAGAGCGAGTGTCCTAGGACTGGGTTCTTTGACTTAAAATCTCGGTGCTCTCGATTAACTGTCGAGCTTCGTGGTCCCTGAGAGTCCTGGCTCGGTCTCTGGGTTTTGTTTTTGTTTTTTTTTTTTCCTTTCTCTTTCTCTTCCTTGCTTCCTGAAAGGTTGTCACTCAGTGCAAATCCCTCCCCAAGGCCTCCTTCGATCTGAGGAGATGGGACTAGCACTTATCTTCTCCCGGTGTCTTTGCTCTTGACCCTTTAGGTAGGTAGGAGTGGGGGTGGGTGGTGTGTAGATGAGAGAAGGGGGTGGAGAGGGGCGGGAAGGAGGCAGGAAGGGGGCGACTAGATCCCAGATCCCAGCATTGGCCAGACGGTGAAGCGGGGGGGGGGGGGGGGGGGGGGGGGGGGGGGGGGGGGGGG